>NW_018407191.1:1072122-1218217 GCF_002113885.1 Mizuhopecten yessoensis | reverse complement strand
CCGGGCCGGGGCCGGGGCCGGGTGTGCCCCCCCCTAAATCCGCGCCTGAGACAGATCGAGATAAAACAGGTATAAGTATAGAAAAGGCAAATCGAGATAGCATAAAGACTTGGTAGAGGAACTAGATCGAGATAAAAAAAAGAGACAGATCGAGATACCACAAATACCTTGTAAACTATTAAGATCGAAATATAAGAAGCAGATCGAGATACCACAAATACCTGGTAAACTATTAAGATCGAAATATAAGAAGCAGATCGAGATACCACAAGCACTTGGAAGAGGATTAAAATTAGAGAGTGCAAGTATATAACAGAAAAAGGCAAGTCGACATAAACGATTATAGTAATTGGACAAGCATATATATGTCGAAAACAGTTCAGGTTTTGGTTCTTAGATCCATTTGTTTGCAAAACGGAAACCTTTTTATTGAAAAAGAGACAAAGCATCTCATAGATGAGTCTGATCGAGATAGCACAATTCCTTCATAGATTTACTATAAAAGTATCACTGGCACTGCATAGATCGAGGTCGAGTAGAAATATATATTACAGAACTAAAAAAAGTTTCCGAGTTAAAGTTTTCTCAGGTCGAAATAAAACTAAAAACAATTGAAGTGACCTAGTGTCATTTAACATGAATATATATGATTCGAATAGTTGTTGTGACGCTATAAACACCATGACAGTTGTTGGAGACGACCCAGCTCTGTGATAACACATACATACGATATCATCAGCGCGTGTCATTCAGTAATTCCTCACACATGGCATGTAAATCTAGTGACAACTGAATAACCGGTCAGAGATAAATCTGTGTCACACTCGCCACCATTGTCTCTATAGACATATGAACCGGCGTTATCTCAAATTGCTCCACCCTATATGGGTAGAGTGCGTCTTAAATTAAAAGTCTACTCTCGTCCTAAAGAGTAAAATAAATTCTTGTACTGAAGAAGGAATACGTTTCGAATGATAATAATGAATTATTTATAGTATATTTCGTATTTTAGAAATTCCAGTGTATGTAAATAAGTTTGCTAGGGTAATGGAATCATGCTATTGAATTAAAGGATAATATATATATATATATATATATATATACCGAGGTTGGGTGGTACTATAGGTAATTTTATTAAAACGAACAGTTATGCAGGTCAATGCAGTGACTCTCACACTACACTAAAGTTATAATTTCATAATATTAAGCAGCTGTGTAGCAAGAGACCATGCACGTGCTCGGTCTAGTACTGGTAGTAGTGTCTCTGACATACTTAGTTCATATATAAACATTGTCTTATTGTAGAATTTGTCTAATCAAATACAGGTATACCGGATATAGAAACTGTCTCATCTAAAGCTGGTTCATACAGAAACTGTCTCATCTAATACTGGTTCACATAGAAACTGTCTCATCTAATGCTGGTTCATATAGAAACTGTCTCATCTAATGCTTCTTCATAAAGAAACTGTCTCATCTAATGCTGGTTCATATAAAAACTGTGTCATCTAATGCTGGTTCATATAGAAACTGTGTCATCTAAAGCTGGTTCATATAGAAACTGTCTCATCTAATGCTTCTTCATAAAGAAACTGCCTCATCTAAAGCTGGTTCATATAGAAACTGTCTCATCTAATGCTGGTTCATATAGAAACTGTGTCATCTAATGCTGGTTCATATAGAAACTGTGTCATCTAAAGCTGGTTCATATAGAAATTGTCTCATCTAAAGCTGGTTCATATAGAAATTGTCTCATCTAAAACTGGTTCATATAGAAACTGTCTCATCTAAAGCTGGTTCATATAGAAACTGTCTCATCTAATGCCGGTTCATACATAAACTGTCTCATCTAATGCTTGTTCATAAAGAAACTGTCTCAACTAATGCTTGTTCATAAAAAGTTTATATGGAAACTGTCTTATATAATGTTTGTTCATAAAGAAACTGCCTCATCTAATGTTGGTTAACATACATATAGTAACTGTAACATATAATGCTTGTTCACATACAAACCCGTCTGATATAATGCTGGTTCATATGGAATTTGTCTCATCTAATGCTGGTTCATACAGATATTGTCACATGCAATGCTATTTCATATAGAAACTGTCAAGTCCAATGCTGATTCATAAAGAAACTGTGTCATCTAATGTTGGTTCATATACAAATTGTCTCAATTAATGTTGGTTCATATAGAAACTGTCAAGTTCTAATGATGGTTCATATAGAACCTGTCTCATCTAATGCTGGTTCATACAGAAACTGTCTCATCTAATACTGGTTAATATAGAAACTGCCTCATCTAATGCTTGTTCAAATAGAACCTGTTTCATCTCATACTGGTTGATATACAAACTGTCACATCTAATACTGGTTCATAAAGAAACTGTCAAGTCTAATGCTGGTTCATATATAAATTCATAAAAAAAACTGTCTCATCTAATGCTGGTTCATATAGAAACTGTCTCATCTAATGCTGGTTCATACAGAAACTGTCTCATCTAATACTGGTACATATACAAACCGTCACATCTGATACTGGTTCATAAAGAAACTGTCACATCCAATACTGGTTCATAAAGAAACTGTCACATCTAAAACTGGTTCATAAAGAAACTGTCACATATAATACTGGTTCATAAAGAAACTGTCTCATCTAATACTGGTTCATATACATATCGTCACACCTAATACTGGTTCATATACAAACTGTTTCGTCTAATACTGGTTTCACATCTAATACTGGTTCATAGAGAACCTGTCTCATCTAATACTGGTTCATAAACAAACTGTCACATCTAAAACTGGTTCATAAAGAAACTGTCACATCCAATACTGGTTCATAAAGAAACTGTCAAGTCTAATGCTGGTTCATATATAAACAGTCTCATCTAATGATGGTTGATATATAAACTGTCAAGTCTAATGCTGGTTCATATTGAAACTGTCACATCTAATGCTGGATCAAATACAAACCTGTCGCATCGTATGGTTGTTCATATGGAATTTTTCTCATCTGATGCTGGTTCATACAGCTATTGCCAAATCAAAAGCTGGTTCATATATAAAATGTCTCATGTAATACTGGTTCATATACAAACTGTCAAATCTGATACTGGTTCATATACAAACAGTCACATATAATGTTTGTTCATAAAGAAACTGCCTCATCATATACAAACTGTCACATCTAATATCGGTTCATATATAAACTGTCAAGTCTAATACTGGTTCATATACAAACCGTCACATCTAATACTGGTTCATAAAGAAAGTGTCACATCTAATACTGGTTCATAAACAAACTGTCACATCTAAAACTGGTTCATAAAGAAACTGTCACATCCAATACTGGTTCATAAAGAAACTGTCAAGTCTAATGCTGGTTCATATTGAAACTGTCACATCTAATGCTGGATCAAATACAAACCTGTCGCATCGTATGGTTGTTCATATGGAATTTTTCTCATCTGATGCTGGTTCATACAGCTATTGCCAAATCAAAAGCTGGTTCATATATAAAATGTCTCATGTAATACTGGTTCATATACAAACTGTCAAATCTGATACTGGTTCATATACAAACAGTCACATCTAATACTGGTTTATATACAAACTGTCTCATCTTATACTGGTTAATAAAGAAACTGTCTCATCTAATGTTGGTTCATACTTAAACTGTCTCACCTAATGCTGGTTCATATAGTAACTGTCACATCTAATGCTGGTTTATATAGAAACTGTCAAATCTAATACTGGTTCATAAAGAAACTGCCTCATCTAATGTTGGTTTATAAAGAAACTGTCTCATCTAATATTGGTTCATATACAAACTGACTCATCTAAATCTCGTTTATATAGAAACTGTCTCATCTAATGTTTGTTCATATGGAAACTGTCTCATATAATGTTGGATCATATACAAACTGTCTCATCTAATATTGGTTCATATACAAACTGACTCATCTAAATCTCGTTTATATAGAAACTGTCTCATCTAATGTTTGTTCATATGGAAACTGTCTCATATAATGTTGGTTCATATACAAACTGTCTCATTTAATACTGGTTTATATAGTTACTGTCACATATAATGCTGGTTCATAAAGAAACTACCTCATCTAATGTTGGTTCATATACAAACTGTCTCATCTGATGCTGGTTCATACATAAACTGTCTCATCTAATGTTTGTTCATATGGAAACTGTCTCATCTAATGCTTGTTCATATATCGAAACTGTCTCATCTGATGCTTATTCATATGGAAACTGTCTTAGCTAATGCTTATTCATACAGAAACTGTCTCATCTAATACTGGTACATATACAAACTATCACATCTAATACTGGTTCATATACATATCGTCACACCTAATACTGGTTCATATACAAACTGTTTCGTCTAATACTGGTTTCACATCTAATACTGGTTCATAGAGAACCTGTCTCATCTAATACTGGTTCATAAAGTAACTGTCACATCTAATACTGGTTCATTAAGAAACTGTCACATCTAATACTGGTTCATAGAGAACCTGTCTCATCTAATACTGGTTCATAAAGTAACTGTCACATCTAATACTGGTTCATATGCAAACTGTCTCATCTGATACTGGTTCATAAAGAAACTGTCACGTCTAATACTGGTTCATAAAGAAACTGCCTCATCTAATGTTGGTTTATAAAGAAACTGTCTCATCTAATATTGGTTCATATACAAACTGACTCATCTAAATCTCGTTTATATAGAAACTGTCTCATCTAATGTTTGTTCATATGGAAACTGTCTCATCTAATGCTTGTTCATATATCGAAACTGTCTCATCTGATGCTTATTCATATGGAAACTGTCTTAGCTAATGCTTATTCATACAGAAACTGTCTCATCTAAATTTGGTTCATTTAGAATCTGTCTCCTCTAATACTGGTTCATGTCGAAACTGTCAAGTCTAATGCTGGTTCATATTGAAACTGTCACATCTAATGCTTGTTCAAATACAACCCTGTCACATGTTATGCTTGTTCATATGGAATTTTTCTCATCTGATGCTGGTTCATACAGCTATTGCCAAATCAAAAGCTGGTTCATATATAAACTGTCAAGTATAATGCTGGTTCATATTGAAACTGTCACATCTAATGCTGGATCAAATACAAACCTGTCGCATCGTATGGTTGTTCATATGGAATTTTTCTCATCTGATGCTGGTTCATACAGCTATTGCCAAATCAAAAGCTGGTTCATATATAAACTGTCAAGTATAATGCTGGTTCATATTGAAACTGTCACATCTAATTCTGGATCAAATACAAACCTGTCGCATCGTATGGTTGTTCATATGGAATTTTTCTCATCTGATGCTGGTTCATACAGCTATTGCCAAATCAAAAGCTGGTTCATATATAAACTGTCAAGTCTAATGCTGGTTCATATTGAAACTGTCTCATCTAATACTGGTTCATAAAGAAACTGTCACATATAATACTGGTTCATAAAGAAACTGTCACATCTAAAACTGGTTCATATACAAACTGTCACATCTAATGCTGGTTCATATTGAAACTGTCACATCTAATGCTTGTTCAAATACAAACCTGTCACATGTTATGCTTGTTCATATGGAATTTTTCTCATCTGATGCTGGTTCATATACAAACTGTCTCATGTAATACTGGTTCATATACAAACTGTTTCGTCTAATACTGGTTCATATACAAACCGTCTTATCAAATGTTTGTTCATAAAGAAAATGCCTCATCTAATGTTGGTTCATAAAGAAACTGTCTCATCTAATGTTGGTTCATATACAAACTGCCTCATCTAAATCTCGTTTATATAGTAACTGTCTCATCTAATGTTTGTTAGTACAGAATCTGTCACATATAATGCTGTTTCATATAGAAACTGTCTAATCTAATGCTGGTTCATACATAAACTGTCTCATCTAATGCTGGTTCATATAGAAACTGTCAAATCTGATGATGGTTTATATGGAAACTGTCTCATCTAATGTTTGTTCATATGGAAACTGTCTCATATAATGTTGGTTCATATACAAACTGTCTCATCTAATACTAGTTTATATACAAACTGTCTCATCTAATACTGGTTCATATACAAACTGTCTCCTATAATGTTGGTTTATATACTAACTGTCTCAAATAATGCTGGTTCATATATTAACTGTCACATATAATGCTGGTTCATATAGTAACTGTTCCATCTGATGCTGGTTCATTGATGGACTGTCACATCTAATGCTTGTTCATAAAGAAACTGTCTCATCTAATGCTGGTTCATAAAGAAACCGTCTCATCCAATTTTGGTTCATAAAGAAACTTTCCCATCTAATGCTGGTTCATATAGTAACTGTCACATATAATGCTGGTTAATGGATGAACTGTCTCATCTTATGTTGGTTCATATAGAAACTGTCTCATCTAATGTTGGTTCATAAAGAAACTGTCTAATCTAATGTTGGTTCATATTGAAACTGTCTTACCTAATACTGGTTCATATAGAAACTGTCTCATCTAATGTTGGTTCAAACTGAAACTGTCTCACCCAATGCTGGTTCATATAGAAACTGTCTTATCTAATGCTTGTTCATAACGAAACTGTCTCATCTGATGCTGATTCATATGGAAACTGTCTTAGCTAATGCTTGTTCATACAGAAACTGTCTCATCTAAATTTGGTTCATTTAGAATCTGTCTCCTCTAATACTGGTTCATGTCGAAACTGTCAAGTCTAATGCTGGTTCATATATAAACAGTCTCATCTAATGCTGGTTTATATACAAACTGTCTCATCTAATACTGGTTTATATACAAACTGTCTCATCTAATACTGGTTTATATACAAACTGTCTCATCTAATGCTGGTTTATATACAAACTGTCTCATCTAATACTGGTTTATATACAAACTGTCTCATCTAATGCTGGTTTATATACAAACTGTCTCATCTAATACTGGTTTATAAAGAAACTGTCTCATCTAATGTTGGTTCATATTTAAACTGTCTCACCTAATGCTGGTTCATATAGTAACTGTCACTTATAATGCTGGTTCATATAGAAACTGTATCATCTTATGATGGTTGGTATATAAACTGTGAAGTCTAATGCTGGTTCATATAGAAACTGTCTCATCTAAGTCTCGTTTATATAGTAACTGTCACATATAATGCTGGTTCATAAAGAAACTACCTCATCTAATGTTGGTTCATATACAAACTGTCTCATCTAATGCTGGTTCATATAGTAACTGTCACTTATAATGCTGGTTCATATAGAAACTGTATCATCTTATGATGGTTGGTATATAAACTGTGAAGTCTAATGCTGGTTCATATAGAAACTGTCTCATCTAATACTGGTTTATATAGTTACTGTCACATATAATGCTGGTTCATATACAAACCGTCTTATCAAATGTTTGTTCATAAAGAAACTGCCTCATCTAATGTTGGTTCATAAAGAAACTGTCTCATCTAATATTGGTTCATATACAAACTGACTCATCTAAATCTCGTTTATATAGAAACTGTCTCATCTAATGTTTGTTAGTACAGAATGGGTCACATATAATGCTGTTTCATATAGAAACTGTCTCATCTAATGCTGGTTCATACATAAACTGTCTCATCTAATGTTGGTTCATATACAAACTGTCTCATCTAATACTGGTTTATATAGTAACTGTCACATATGATGCTGGTTCATATACAAACAGTCACATATAATGTTTGTTCATAAAGAAACTGCCTCATCTAATGTTGGTTCATATACAAACTGTCACATCTAATACTGGTTCATATAGAAACAGTCACATATAACACTTGTTCACAACCAAACCCGTCTGATATAATGCTGGTTCATATGGAACTTGTCTCATCTAATGCTGGTTCATAAAGAAACTGTCTCATCTAATACTGGTTCATATACAAACTGTCTCATCTAATACTGGATCATATACAAACTGTCTCATCTAATACTGGTTCATATAGAAACTCTCACATCTAATACTGGTTCATATAGAAACTGTCACATCTAATACTGGTTCATATACAAACTGTCTCATCTAATACTGGATCATATACAAACTGTCACATCTAATACTGGTTCATAAAGAAACTGTCTCATCTAATGCTGGTTCATATACAAACTGTCTCATCTAATACTGGTTCATTAAGAAACTGTCTCATCTAATACTGGTTCATAGAGAAACTGTCTCATCTAATACTGGTTCATATACAAACTGTTACATCTAATACTGGTTCATGGATGAAATGTCACATCTAATGCTGGTTTATTAAGAAACTGTCACATCTAATGCTGGTTCCTACAGAAACTGTCTCATCTAATGCTGGTTAATGGTTTATATAAAAACCGTCTCATCTTATGCTGGTTCATATAGAAACTGTCAAGTTCCAATCCTGGTTCATTAAAAAAACTGTCAAGTCTAATGCTGGTTCATATACAAACTGTCTCATCTCATTCTGGTTTATATTGTAACTGTCACATCTAATGCTTGTCCATATGGAAACTGTCTCATCTAATGCTTGTTCATATTGAAAACGTCACATCTAATACTGGTTCATATATAACTGTGACATCTAATGCTAGTTCACATACAAACCTGTCTCATATAATACTGGTTCATTGAGAAACTGTCCAAGTCTAAGGCTGATTCATCAAGAAAACATAAAAGTGTGGCTAAATTCATCCCTTTTTATATGGAAATTACTGCTGAAACAATAATGCTTGATGGATGAACGGACTTACTGAAAATAGAATCACAAACTTTTTCTTAACGTGGATGGCAATGTAACTGTTACCGATACATCAAATCCTCCAGTGTTGTTAGCACCTCTATGATTTTATCTGTCACTTTTTGTTTGACAAAGAGTTTTCAGATATTTTCAAGTTCAAGAGACAATAGACTTTTTACTGATAGCAGAAAGATAAGGAGCCACACTGGCCAAGTGATTAAGGCGTCTGGCAATCTATGATTACGAGCCCTCCACCATCATCCTCGAATTACAGGGGCTACCGTAGGCGAGCGTAACCCCTGGAAATCGAGGATGTCCACCGTTGGGTTGTAGGTTCCAGGCCTACTTGGGGCAGTTGGTTTTCCTCCACTACAAAAATCAGACTCGTCCTTAAATGAGCATAGCTGTTAATAAGACGTAAAGCACAAATAAGAAAGAAAAGATAACAGAAAACAAACAGAGTAGACATGAAGTGAGTTTTCACTACAATTTTATTCGTTTGAAAAATATCAACACTGTTATGATAAATAAATCATTCTTATTTTATCTTCAGTAAACATACGAATATAAATAAGAATATAAAGAAAATCAAATTTATATTTTGAACCAAAACTTATACATCTTACACTGTTGACCTTGACAAGTTTTGTTCTTCAACAATCTACCAGCACTTGTCTCAACAGGATACGATCAAACCTGTTCTTACTGACACCTGAGTTGTGTGACATTCCTTACAATACTGAACTTCTCCTCATGACAACCTGAGTAGTCTGACATACTGTCTAAACTGATGCAATCATAGACCCTACATACATGGTAAGAACAGGTTTGATCATATCCAAGTATTTACAGCAGGTAAAAAACGGCCAAGTTTCTGTCTAGGTTCTTAGTATTAACACTAACAAAATAAAGGTCACCTACTTATCATTTCAAGTAAAACAATGCATATTCATGGACGCTTTGGCTTCTGTGCACTGAGGGACCTTGATTTTAGGACAACTTGATTCAGCAGAACCTTTGGTCTGGACAATTTAATTGATTTATGTTAAAGATGTAACAAATTTAACTCGACCATCTTTGGTGTCAAAAATAATTTCAGAATAACTAATTTCACAGTTCAATTAAGAAAGGCTGTCTTTAATTAAGGTGCATTCCTGACAGGAAAACATTATCGTTTAAAAAAATGTTATTCCCACTTCTCCAGGTGAGGAAATCTTATACAAACCGTTGTCCATGTGAAATATTTGAGCAAATCCAGAGCTGAACCAACAAGATCTTTTTTACTTTCCCCCTCATTTCACCAAAACTGTGTTAAATAGAACAATTGAATGACATGGTGAACAGATTGTAACAGTGAGCCTAGTACTTAGGCACTTAACACATCACATGGTGAAGGAGAGGTACACATGTACCGAAATGATAAGTAGGGTTTATAACGATGCGTCGGTTCGTGGTTACCAAATAAGGTGCTACACATGTTCTATCAGGTATAAACACACCAACTCAATACACACAAACCCACATGTGTAGAGGTCTCCTCACAATAATCCCTGGTATACACCTGTACATAATTACATCTTGTTTATTTACAAAGTGAACACAGACAAACATTATACCAGCACACACTCTTTCTACGGTAGCACAACTAGAAATATAACAAGTTGTACCTGGTCTCAAATTACAACAACTGGGTCCAGCCAATCAGGAATTGTCTTCCACAGGCTATAGAGATGTATTGTTCAACAGCTAGAAGGTAAATGTTTTGAGAAAGATCAGTCTCCGAGTATATCTTATGAATATTGCAGAAATGTGATCTTTGTTTATCACCTTTTTTGCGAAAAATTGCAGAGAAATGAAATTTTATCACATATTTTCCGATGAAATCCAAAATCAAGGAAATTTTAGCACAGCTATATATATACAAGTCATAAAATAATAAAGATTACTGATAAAAGTGTATAAAGCCTGGAATTGTGAGGACAGCTAGCAGTCATGTGGGCAAAAACAAATGCCAGACCTGGAGACAGATGCATGGTTAACAAAAGGCCAGAGTAAGCAGTATATATATCTATATCTATGCAGGTGATGATGGTGAGGCAATCAAAGAGTAATGAAAAAGGTTATCTCCCTTTGTAGCAAACAATTGAGTGAGAAACATGTTGAAATAATATGGGATATGGGCAGTGAACATTAAACAAGTGACAAAGCATGTGATGGCCTAATAGCAAGGCTGCTGTTATATACATTATATAGCTCAAAAATCACTAGATACACATGTGACACAACTTTTTCAACACACAACTGTAAGCCAATGTAAGATACACATGTAGCTATCAAGGGTTCAAATGTTACAAATGAAATTGACGCTATTTGCACCTGAAATAGGTGCATCACCTTCCAAATCTTATGATCCACTTGAGGTCAGTAGATTATGGAGCATTATTGGGCAATAAAGAAAACAAATACTGCAGATAACTTCTCAAGTATTAAACTCTAATCCTGTTACGGGCTGATGTATCTTTCCACTACAACTATACAACTATGCTGTATAAATGACTAGGGATGTGCACAGAAACACTACAAACAAATGCTCCTCCACCAAAATTCAAATAGCAGTTCATGGCCACTGCATACCGTGTGAAAAGGAAAACTACATATATGTACTTCAACCAATTCCACACAGCAGTGTGTACTTTGAAAAAGGAACACTACAAAAGTATGTTTTCAACATATCGATGTGTCAGTTCAGACACTGTGTGTTGTGTAAAGATACTGCATATTGCATGAACAGAAACACCAGAAGCATGTGTTCCCTTCAACCAAACCCACACAGCAGTTCACAGCCCCTGCCAACTGTGTGAACATAAACACTACAAGCATGCATGTCTTTCCACCAAATCCACACAGCAGTTCACAGCCCCTGCCAACTGTGTGAACATAAACACTACAAGCATGCATGTCTTTCCACCAAATCCACACAGCAGTTTACAGCCCCTGCCAACTGTGTGAACATGAACACTACAAGCATGCATGTCTTTCCACCAAATCCACACAGCAGTTTACAGCCCCTGTGTTTTGTGTCTTGTACACTTTCAAATACTTCTACATCATTCTAACAATGAAAACAAATTATGAACAAAGATGCAGATAGTATCAATCTTAAATTCTAAAGTTTTAATCTAAACAAAAACAATACAGGTACACACCAAAATTAAAAATAAACACAAAGTAACAATGTATACCTTTAAACAAGGAGAATGTGTGTTGTATATGAGACACTGGTTGGTGTGATGCACATCATGTCTCCCTAGTGCCTACACACAAACAGCAGGTATAACCACAGCCTTGTTTCTGGTATGACATCTTACGCTAGCAGCAGTATCTATGTAATGTAACTACCACTGTGCAAAGCTTGAAACACATTATGGTGAAGATTTGAACCATGCATTCTACAAAGTACAACTGAAGTCACACAAGTACCTTCAGTGTATACAATGAACTAATATGGATGTAAAAAAAAACAATTCAAAAGGCAAATGCAAAGATCATTTCATAAACTGGTATGATTTTATACATTTGTGAAGAGTGGTAGTGGGTGTACACAAACAAAGATTTTTGTCGTAAGATGTGGTAATGCAAGTATATTTAAAGCTTTGTTTATCAACAGGTCTGAACAGAAAACTAGCTCATAATTTCACTTCCTTGTTAATTTTCTATAAGCAAGATGAAAGCAATGTGACAAAAAGAACCACAACATGCAAGGCATATCTGATGGAGTTCAGTCTGGTAACATTAACATATCTTGCAACCCAACAGTTTTTAAGGTCAGAAAACATGAAGCAAGGGAAGTAACTCTTACAAAGTTTTGCAAACTATGGGAGGGTGCCAAAATTAATAAAAAAAATCTCCTGAATTACTGAAAAACTTTTGATTACACTTCACGCACTATGGCTGCCCTAATACAAACGTACAAAAATGAGATTCGTCATGATCCACCCTTTAACCAGTAATAAAACAACTGCCTGTAACGATTTCACTACATCAATGTGACCTTTAAAATTCAGATGAATATCTGCAAGACAAACCAATGACTTAATTTACAAATCTGCATCCACACTGTCCCTTTGTTTTTGGAAATACATTAATGCGAAAAAACATTTTTAAATGCTTACTTACAATGAATAGAAATATAATAGTGGTTGATCTTATAAATTTCACTTTGTTGAACTGTACATTGAACTATCAATCACCACAGATACACCAAAGTGTCTATGTATCCGTTTCTGTTGTAGCGATATATATATATATATATATATATATATACAGGTAATTACACTTACTAGACACTACAATCACTGATTGAGCAATATGTAAGCACTGACAGGCATTCTTTGTGTGAACTTTTCATTTATCCTGATTATCAAAACAAAAAACAAAAAAAAAACTAAAAAATACACTGGTTGGTTTTACCTGTGGTAGAATCATTACAAATATGTGTACAAAAAATAATTAATTAAAATGAGGAAAAAACCATTGGTCTATAAAGTAACATAAGCTTACACTTTTAAATAAGTGGACGGAGCAACCAAAACAATTTTGAGTCAACAAGTTTCTTGCGGTCGAATGAATTACATATACATTTTGGTCGAATTATGTACGATATTGGAATAGTTCATATAAGAAAGCCCTGTAGCTATACTTAGTATACCAAACTATCGACTGTTAACACACACAAACCTGGTCGTGGGAGAATCCAAACAAGATCCAGCTGTCTGAAACTACATACTTTAAACATAATGTAAATATTCCCTCCCTTCACATATTTATACACATATCATTTTTGAAAATGTTTCAAATGAATTTGTACACTTTCTACATAAGTATAAAGCTAATCAGGCCTTGATATAGATCAGTGTTAACATACCGCTTCATAGATTAATAATGTGTACATAAACATGAATCTCTTTCCATGTACTAAACTTACTTATATGTATATAAATATTTCCTAAAATATTCAAAACGAGCTATAGTTTCCTAGTTGATGTACATCATCTTTTAAAACTTGGTTAACAACGTGTATATGTAAATACTATTGCACTGATACTCAAAGCACTAGGATGATGAACTAATTTAAAGATCAGCTGCTGCTGCTGGTATAGGCATCAATGTGGAATTACACCTATTTATCTTGTAACTGTTCCTGTATGTTCATCACTTCTGGCTCAATTTTTTAGTGTTGATTTATAACATCACATCGGTTGCTTACAATACCACACAGGAGCATTCTAACATCATATCTTACACCAAATTTTCCCCTTATCGGAGAAAACTCTAGTTTCGGTAAAGAGAAAATATTTTTTCTTTGATATATGGTTTATGTATCCTTGTTATGATAATGGATAATAATGTATATCTAGTCATGTGAGTTTATCCTAGAATATAATCTACTCACTAAAGATTAGATTATCTAGATAAGATTCAGTTAACTTGACAATGAACTCCCTCTATTAGATATAAATCTTGAACAAGCATCAGTTGTCAAGAGTGTCTCTGTATAAAACCTTCTGAACTGTAAATGTCTTCAAGACATGCACTCTTCAGTATACATGCTACATGCCAACATTTTCATTCATAATCGAGACAACGCATTATGAAACATGATCTACATGTCTCTTTACACACTATATGTTACTTTTTCGAATTCATTATCCTAATTCCTGGTTTAGAGAACAATTAGAATCACAAAATAGTTTCCATACTATTCAATGAAAGTTTATAATTTCTTCTGATAAAAATTAAATTTAGAGACTTGTTTGACATGTATTTAATACTAAGTTCTGAAAACATTCCCCCCCCCCATTTTGGTTGAAATCATTCACCCCTGAAGACACATTTGAACTCTTCCAATTCAAAGGTTGGAATAGTTCATTATGAAATTTCAGTGGTGAAGGAGTTAAATGCTTTTTAATTTACCTCTTTTCGGTTGGTTGTCCAATCAAAATCAGGAAACACTAAACAGGTACTACTTAAGTGATGAAATATTAAGATCATATGGTGCAAAACATGTTTTTAACTTGATAGAGGTTTCTCTATACCTTGCAAGAGAATGACCCCCCCCCCCCCCCCCCCCCCCCAATGTGCTGAACTCTATCTGAAGTAAACTTACTGCTATTATTCACAAAACCTTCTATACCAATTTCCTGAAGTTTGAAAAGACAAAAGCGGTCCATAATTCAACCAATGACCTGGGAACCTAAAACAACAGATCAGGGATGCCTGGGCATGGCACAGGCTGCAGCCCGTTGGTACCGGTGTGTATGGGATTGGGATGTGTGCCATACCACGTTGAACAGGGAT
The DNA here is from genome assembly GCF_002113885.1 of Mizuhopecten yessoensis. NCBI lineage: Eukaryota > Metazoa > Mollusca > Bivalvia > Pectinida > Pectinidae > Mizuhopecten > Mizuhopecten yessoensis. Next base: position 1,203,084 of record NW_018407191.1, on the reverse strand, counting down.
GATGAGTTTTAGTGGCTATCTCAGCATATGAATCATTTTACAACACTTGAATGACACAAATAAAAATCTTGTCGTTTAATTTTTAGCCATTAAAAATCTTTCCTCTTTGAACTATTTCCCAATCTTAATTGAACATTAAATATATACAATGTATATAGTACAGTTTAATTGTATATTCACGAAAATCTTTGATAAGCCGATGTTTTACGACTTCTCGACGATATTAAATTTACATATATATACGTCACATGCATAAAACATTCATGTCAAAGTTGTAACTGATCAAACATCCTAGCCAAAAGTTTACAAATTTTTTATAACAAAAACAAGCAATATCACATTTGAAGCATAAATGTACATTGTAATATAATCTGATGATTGTTACACAGCTAAATATTCCAAGGATGATGTCAAAATGAAATTGTATAAACATTGATATTTATCACAAATCCACTCCACTATTAATTTATCGTATTTGTACAATGTACACATATACCGTCTGTAATACTTCTCTCCCACGTAATGACCTAATTCTAGGCCAAGCCATGAATCATACTCGTGGTTCATGAGAATATACATGAGAGAATGACACATTTACACAAATCGTGGGAAATCAAGATTTTCACAGTCCATGTTTTCTTGTCCAAATGATACATTACATTGGCAAATGTACGAAGTTAAGTTTAACAAAGAGAGCTGCTTTAATATTGATGTCGACAATTACCGGTTACGAAAATATGACACCACTGTAATTGTAACAGTCATTCATTCATAAAATTAAGCTGAATAATTTATTAAACAAGGGTTTAATGTCAATTTACATATATTCCCTCCATCAAAACAGCATAATGAGGTCGTTATATTCCCTTTTATAAATAGACAATTGTCAATGCAAACAACCACATTTAAAAAGTCAACAACCTGAAACATGACATGTTCTTGCTGGTTTGAAAAAAAAAAGTACAATCAAATTCTATTAGGTGATGTTGCTGTACTGTAGGGATGCAGTATAGACTGAAATCATCTGCTAGCAATCGAGTAGAAATTATGAAAACCTTCAACAAATTGAATTAACATCACAGTAACATTTCTGTTGATTTCTTTGCCTTCTTCCTACATGTACTAGGGTTATTGTTTTTTCAGGGATTTTCATCTGTCTTTTTTCTTCTTCAAAAATAAAACAAATTCCTTATGAAATAATTGCAAAGTTTTATAATAAAATAATTGAAAACTGATTTGATTATGGTACGCTCCAAGATGTGAAAATATAAATTTAATAACTGAATGAAGATGGGTAATATATTATGTTCCCAGTACCGGCACGGAATAAGATTTGATTGCTATCCAAGTCCGTGGTACCGGGTATCATATAAACATTAAACAAAAATCAGCTTGTCAATTTGTCAAAATTGTATAATACAGAACCTTTGCTACTTCCAGGCATGCTCATGTATATACTAGGTGAATGAAGTTTGTCAAAAAATATGGTCTAGTCTATATGTTCAGATACTGGTACAGAAATTAGACTACTAAGTTAGCAATCTTCCAGCCATGCTCACGTACAGAATCACTCAATGGGAACCTACGTACGTAAATGAACACTAAGAAATCTTAAACAAGAAAAAAACATGGTACCGGTATAAAAAAAAATACACACTTGAGGTTTTATGAATATGTGGAAATACATTTAGATGTCATACATTGTAGGAACAAAACAGTTTTAATGTTACAAGAATGACAACAGACCAATTTGTATAATTAATTCTTGATATGGCTGGTTATGCTATATTTCCATTGTTGTCCATGTACCAGAGCTTACAGACATTCAACAACACAGATCCATGTGACATCAGGAACTGATGATTATATCAACTCTTCCTGAACTGGCTGCATTATGTTCTCCGTGGGTCAATTGACCGCCAATTCAACATTTATGAATTGTTTAAGTCGGTCTAAATATTGTCCGTAGAGTTCCACATCGTTGTGCCCCGCACCTTCAACCCAAAGTGGTTCCACTGCCCTGGGGCATCGCTCGTGTATGGCTAGTCCGTGAGAAAAGTCTATTACTTCATCTTCTGTTCCGTGTATAACTAGAACTGGAGACGTTATCTTTGGTACTTTGTCAATACTGAAAGCAAAAAAACATATTGGAAAAGTGAAAACATTTTTTTATTACTGTGGACATTTTCTCGTATAAATTTCATCAAAATTGAAAGCCATTATTGATAACTTCACAATTCATACTGCATAATACTTCATGCTACATCTGAAGAAAAAACATGTGTACCTATAACTCATTCACCCCTGAAGACACATTTGAACTCTTCCAATTCAAAGGTTGGAATAGTTCATTATGAAATTTCAGGGGTGAATTAGTTTATTGGCATCTTTGGCTCTTAACTAAGAAGCCTTCATCTAAATCTTCTTCTGAGAGCTGAGTCACACACATGTACAAGTTAAGTGTGTTTATAACTTTTAACTACAACTAATGAATCTACATAATAAATTACTATATTCAGGTATGTCTTGAGTAACATATTCATAAGTATATCAACGAAACTTAATCAACATTAGAACAATGACAGGCAAGTCTGAATACATAATTTTATACATTAATATGCATAATGGGTAAACCTAGAATAATACTGAAGAGCAACAGTGAAAAAGTTGTTTCATATACAATGTAACCATTAAGTTGGAGGAAGTATATATAAAATGCATATTTTAACATCATATCTACATTAATTATGCAGGTCTGAATTAATGGCAGGTGTAATATAGCCTTGAAATCACTAAACTGACAAGTCTGAGAATCAAGGGCAATGGGTTAACTGTTAAAATCATAGGTCATGTATACATATGTATATATATGCCATGCCATGCATCAGAATGACCCAAGACCGAGATACTCCAGATGTCAGACTATTTTTTTCATGCAACAATGAACCATGGCACAAGTTAACTTTATAAGATTGATCTATACTTTATTCTTCAAAATGTGCTACATGATGTATTGATATTTTTTTTAAATTTTACTTTTTTTTCAATACTTATGTACCATGAGTGGTTTATTTCTAGTTTAATATATCCTTAGATTCATAATTAAAGCTATTCAATAATTTGTATCAGTGATGATTTCAAACATTTTTAGACTACACATTTAGCAACACATATCAGTCAAACAATAACTGTTTCTTTCATATTCACACAATCATTATTTTTTTACTCCAGTTTTCAGACCTGGTGTGCTTTTTGAATATTTTCCCCAAGATATGATTATCAAGTGCTGTTTTTTATTTTGTAGAAAATGTGTACTAGTACTTATTTAAAAATAAAATAAAAGCAAAATAAGCAGATGTCCGAGATAGCACTATACACCTGTAGTGTACATCCCTCTAAGGGCTGTTGAAGTTGAATAATTATACACATGTTCTATTGTACTGTACTGTGTTTTATAATTAATTGATGACTTTCATAAAAAGAATGTGCAGTTTATTTTTCACATCTCATAATGGTTTTTACATGCTATATATATATTTGCTGTGTTAAGAATTTTTCTTTTTATAATATATATATATATATATAGATATAATATTGTAATGTAATTGTTTTGTGTTTTTTTCTGTGTCTCGATAAAGGAGTGGATTGCTCCGAAAATTTGCCAAACATCATATTGTCTACAAAGTAAGAATTACTTCCTTGCCTCATATACAATTCTAAGTAATTTGTATCCTATTAGCTACAAACACACGTTTTTAAGGATCCAGTGTTATTCGGGAAGCTAGCATTAATATAACTTCTTCGACCCATATAGACATATACATGTATTATACTTAAGATCAAAAGGAAAACAGCACTTGTATTCAATTTAAAATAATGAAATTGAAATGATATATGGACAAAATACTGAGTCTGAACCAGTGATCAAAGTTACCTACACATGCGTGCTATAACAGTGTTAATGAACAATGCAATGGCAGTTAAATTTGATACTGGCAGATATTCCATATAGTTATTATTAACTTTCTTCTTCGATTCAAACCCTGCTTTATATTGTTTTTCATGATAAACCTGCATACCCTGGTACTTTATTTGACTTTAAAGAACCCCCCTCCCCTAGTCAATAAAGTTTGACAAAAAGATGGGAAATTGCTTAAATATGAGCATCCTGGCCTCTTATCAACAAACATATGGGAGAGGGCCTAGTAAGTTGTAAGAAGTTGTGCCCGATCCCTTTGCCTGTTTATAATTTAATGTCAATAAAATATGTTGGAATGAATGAATGAACAAACATTCATCTTGACATCTGTCATCTAGGATATTGACCAGCTGCTCTTTGACAACTTTTATAGAAAACTGTTGAAATTCTGTGTGCCCATACTCTTTCATGTTGTTAAGTGGAGGGGCTTATAAGCTGACATAGATTTATTGTGAGCACCCAAACAATTCCTGGGACGTTTAATTTATACCAAAGTGGAGAGGGGCTGTTTTGTGAAAGGTGTGCTTAATTTTGGTCAAATACAGTATATGTTCCTAGCTAATATATCCACAGAAATACATCACACAATGCCATTGACACTTGACAGTAACCTTAACTACATGTATGACATCACAATAATGGGTCTAGAATTGGAAGAGAATTCAAAATTGATTATTGGAAGACCTTTCATGAAGGATTATTGATTATAATCAGCAGTCTTTCACCCCTATGTAACTCTAGACTATACCATGCATTGATCTGGATGAGTCCATTATGGTCTACAGTGGTGAACGGGTAAAGTTAGAATTTAGGATTTACACACCATAGACAATAGGTCTATATATGAGATATAGCTTTCCTACAGACCTACTGTGTAACAAGAAAGGATGACATCAATGTAAGCAATTTCACAGGGGACTTTTCATTCACTAAGTCTATAAATATCTTTGGATTAACTCATCATAGGAATTAACTTCAGACAACTCAGGGGTTGACACTTAGACTAGCCCATTAGTCCTGGACTAGAAAATCACCTTACCTATAACTGGTCCTTTGGACTTGTAAAAGATATGATTATAAAATAAGAATATTCCTTTTTAAAATTTTGAAAACTGCTTAAAATAAGATATATTGCAAGATAATTGTCAACCTTTTCCTAAAACTTCACCATATTTTATAGGAGTACGTAGTTATTTGAAGTCCCCTACAGTCAATTACTTCTGATTTTTCGTGCTGTAGATCTCAATGTTTCTTTAATCAGGAAATCTTGGACTAGTTACATTCATGAAGGACTAGTAAATAATCTATTCAACTAGTCCTGTGTGGACTTAACAAGCAAAAAAGTTAGTGTCTAACCCTGCAACTTGGTCTATGAAGTAAATGACTCCCATATATGTGAATACAATGTCGGTCTAGTGTTTTTCATGCATTTTCTATGGGTCTACCATTAAGTTTGAACAATGAATTAGAATAAACACACTTCAGCAATTACTTTGGCAAAAAAATGGTATCAGTAATCATAATGTTGAAGTATATAGTTTAATGTTTGGATATGTTATGTAATTTTGCAATCTGAAATAAACTTTATATACCAGAGGTAAGTGTTACATATATTATAAATGTGTATATGGTGACGAAACAGACAATGAGAATTGTGTCCTATCAAGATCTGCTGACCATAATATAACTGTATCATCTTTAAAAATGAATGTGACAGGGGGCAAATAAAAGGAACCTGCAACTATCTGTCTTTTTTCTACTGAAGCACATATTGAAAAGTTTCATTACGCCTGTTAATATAATTATAATTGACAAAATATACCAGTCATGATGTCAGGCTAGTATACTTCCATGTTAGTAGTCAAATTAACTGGGTTTGAGGGTGAATTAGGTTTGGTTAAATTTACATCAAACACAAGTACAACTACATGTATTAACTATGCTTTTCCTTTGACATTAGGTTTTTCCCCCACTTTTTAAACATATCCGACACCTGACTTTGAATATCTGTGTTCCAAACCACTAGATTATACAGTTTCTTCATTCCAATTTGAAGACATATTTGAACAAAATGATGTAATTAAATTGGTTCCAACATATTAACGAAAGGTACAGTATGCCCTGGACAANCACAAGACCTGGTTTTAATCTATGCAACACTCTCAAGTATGCAATATCAAGGGGTTATTGACTACAAAATTTGGGAAGGCCAGATAGAAAAATCCATGTTTGTTCAAAGTTTACTTTTCAACTTTTATATATATATAAAGTTTTTACTGGAGACTTATCGAAATTTAACATTACTTCCTTAAAAATTGCCAAAAAGGTTTTAGGGAAAGCACAAACAATTAAGGGTAGCCCAATTGTAGGTGAAAAAGTGTATGAGATATTAAACATTGGCGGATCCAGAGACCTACCTGGGGGGGGGGGCCAATTTCCAGGGTGTGCGTGTGTGTTTTCATGTGGGGAAAAATTGAGGAAAATGGCGAAAGTACATGATTTTTCAAGAAAATTCTCAGGGTGGGGGTATCCTGAAGCCCCTTAAAACCCTCTAGATCCGCCACTGATATATATGCAGAAGACAAAGTGACACATAGCCTATAGCTGATGGACAGAGTGCTAACCTAAAGTCCCATCTTGTAGTGCCAATGGGGGACTTATAATGTTTCATCAACTTATTGCCCAGTGAACATCATAGATGCCTAGCGTTCATTCTACTCTAGTCAAGCTATGGACATTTGGAGGCTTAGAAATATTGAGATGACCCCACCTTGATCTCAACATGTCTTGATCTCGGAGTGTCCACAACTGCATTAAATTCTACTTCTAAACCATTACCTATGCTACACATGCACATAAAGGGCATATAAAGTAAGCATACAATTTTTACAACCTTAATTTAAAGTGCATACCTAGGAAAAGCATCAAAGAACCATGTCCTCTTTGTATCTGGGAATGCCACTCTCATGCCGGACATCAGTGGAGAATGGAGAATAGCTGCACCAACTTCATATCTGGACGCAAGATCTACAGTAGGCACTGTGCCGATACTCTGTCCATACAAAACTACATTTTGTGGACTTATACCATATCTTGTTCGCAGAGCTTGCCATGCAGCATCAATGTCTGCATAGAGATTTTTCTCCGACGGTTTCCCCGAGCTGGCACCGTAGCCTGAATAGTCATAGCTGAAAATGTTACAGTTGATTCTGGATCCTAGTCCTATGTAGAAGCTGCTCATTTGGCCCAAATCTACTGCATTGCCGTGACTGAAGAGAAGAGTGTATTTAGCATTGGGGGAACACCTTGCAAACATGCATGGTATCCTGTTTCCCCTTGAAGTCCTTGTCATAAACACTTCAATACAGTCTAGTTCTCGCTGAGTGTACTGCCATTCAGCCCTGTCAGTAAGGTGGAGGCTATATTTTGAACCCGTTTCATCTGATATCAGTGAATATGTTGGCTCTGGAGGAAGGAAGGCCAACTTTGCTGCTATTCTTGATGGACATGGCGGACAACAAAACAAGCAACATAGCTCGCTGAACGACAGGCTGTTCATGGTGTCAAACGAAAAGCGAACTGAAATAGAATCAAAACGATGTAGCAGAAATCAAGCTACCATTCACAACAGTTCTGAGATACCAAACGCTGTCATGTGGAGGTGATTTAACTCACAATATTGACATACACTTTCCGTTCTTTCTTTCCTCTAATAATACAGCGTGACGTCACTTTGTCATATCAACCGGAAGTGACAAATTGAATTAATATCATATTATCATAACTTTGAACGTTAATAAATAATTGTAGAATTGTAAGTGATCGTGCTAAATATTCAAGTAATAATTTTCAACAACCAAATTCAATATAATTTGTTGAACAATTAATTTACCAATGTAAAATATTGTGTCCGATGCAAGCGTTTTTACGGCTTTGACTTTTAAAATTATTTTCTGCGGAAAGAATAGTGCGTGTACGCAATTTCCGGTAATATTTTGACAGACACACGCTGCATGCTGGATTGTTGTGTAGTTCTTCATCGTCTAAATAATGAGTACACAACGAGGAAACGTGAAGAAAGGAGCACAGAAGTACAAAAACAAAAATGCGTTTAAAAATGATTTGCATGACCGTACACCACAAATGGAGCTAATTAAGAAAGTTCAAGTCACAGGGGCCTGTCAACGCTGTACAGATGTGATTGAATGGAAGATCAAGTATAGAAAATTTAAGCCTTTGACTACAGCCAAAAAATGGTAATCATATGACATGTTTTTCCACAGAACGATATCTTCTTTTTTTGGAAGTTTAGTGAGTGTGGGGTGGGGTTGGTTGGTGTGTGTGTTAATACTAAGTGAGGATAACAGAAAAGGGTGATAATGTATATGCTAATTTAGCCCCAGTTTCCTCTGGCCCTGACACCAGACCAAGGGTACATTCGCATATACGGTTGAACTGATTGAACCTGTAAAGAAAACGACACAGATCTGGACCGAGGCTGATCTCAGGAAAATTCGACTCATGTAGATTGAGGGGTCCAGACGTACCTGACCGAAACTAAAATACTGACTATTGGCAGTTTGCATTATTTCTTTCTAAAACAATGTCAAGTCCCATGTAATTTTTAAGATACGTTTATACGGAATATTTCTGCGCCACACGTATTGTATCATCCGGGATACGCGAATGTAGCCTTAGACATTTTGACAGAAAGATGTTTTGTGTGGGTCCAGAGCACACTGCTATATGAAATAGCGGAATTCTCCAACACCATTTGGTGTCGGATAGTTTTGAGGTGCTGACAACAAAAATCTACTATGACACAACACATACCACACATATATCGATAAACAGATTATTTATTGATCCAAACCCGCTCTTATTATCACCAACAGCGGCTAAATTCCGTCAGTAGTGTCCTCGGTTTACAATCGTTCAAAATTTCCCACCTGACCATACAACATTTTTGTAGGTCAGGGAGTGACTAACCAACCTGGACCGGAAACAGAATATATCATTGTTGTTAAGAAGATTTCTGCACCACCTCTTTTTGTTGATTAGTCTCTACAGAAATTGCATTTTCTCAAGTGGGAAATTTTAAACAATTGTAAACCGAGAAATGTTTACACTCATTCACTTATCAACAACTCAAAGGCAAAAATATAGTTTTAAAGTCAAGATCATTCTCCTTCAAAATACCTACCTACCTACTCTAAAGTAACATTGTAAGCAGTTTAAGGAGAATAAGACCAGGTGTTCGGGAAGGGTAAGCACATTGCCATGTAAATCCTGGGAAAACCAAAGAAAGTCATGTCCTCATAGCAACAACTCTGGTAGTGACAAAAAAGGCACACTAATGAGCGTAACAAATAAATGTTGACCTGCATATAGCACAAAGGAATAGCATATATCGCAATAAAATCATGATGGCAACCAAAACTTATCGGTAGTCTTCATCAACCTCCATCTTTAGAAATGTAAATGTGGGGATCAGCAGTCAACATCTGTAACAGAAATCTCGATATTTGGAACAAGCTCTTGAAAACAGAATCAATGGACGTGACGTGTAGGGAACAAGGATGTTACAATTAAGATAGGAAAATCAAAGTTCAGACAATTCCAAATATTAACATGTTTTCATCTCTTTCTTTGCAGTACAAAATGCCTGGAAAAAACTGTAAAAAAATCCTACTTTATCATATGTGTCCCCTGTATGAAAAAACTTCAGGTCTGTGGAAAATGTGGACAGAAAAAGGAAGTAACAGAAGTGTGAGTAATGATTAGTTCATAAAATATAAAACTGATTAAAATATTTACATCTGAAATCAGCCTAGGGATTATAAATTTATCATTTATTATTTATGTATCCATGGAATGGGAAGCATTGTTATGGTGGGGGGCTCTCTATATAAGTTGACACCAGTAGAGTCAAAATCAAAAGTGTTCATATTCCTTTTTAGCTCACATGGCCCTTCGCGTACTGCAGCGTCCGGCCATCAACATTTTCTTTTGAACGACTCCTTGAAAAACTGTAGGACCTAGGGTCATGATATTTGGCCAGTAGGTACCTGGGATGAAGTGCTATACATTTTTCTTATTAAAATGACCTTGACCTACTTTCAAGGTCACAACGGTTAAATATGTGAAAAAATTCAAACAACAATATTCTTAGAACCATTTGAACTAGAGTCATGATACTTTGATATGTTATGTAAACCAGCAGTGCAAATATTTTTCTTAATTACAGTAATGAGGTCAAAGGTCAACTTAAAATGCTAGTCGGGGGTCAAATGTCAACTTTGGTTAAAAGCTTTAAAAATCTTCTCTCAAGTTCAATAAGGCCCAGGGTCATGATATTTGGCCAGTAGGTACCTGGGATGGAGTGCTATATACTTTCTTCCTTAAAATTACCTTGACCTACTTTCAAGGTCAGAGCAGTCAAATATGTAAAAACTTCAAACAACAATATCCCAAGGCCCATTTGAACTAGAGTCATGATACTTGGGTATGTTATGTAAACCAGCAGTGCTAATATTTTTTTAATAGCAGTTATGAGGTCAAAGGTCAATGTTAAGTGCAAGTTGGGGTCAAAGGTCAACATGGGTCAAAGGCTTAAACAATCTTCTCAAATTCCATAAGGCTCAGGGTCATGCTATTTGGCAATTAGGTACCTGGGATGGAGTGCTATAAAGTTTCCTCATTAAAATAACCTTGACCTACGTTTAAGGTCACAGAGGTCAAATATGTTAAAGACTTCAAACAACAATATCCCAAGAACCATTTGGACTAGAGCCATTATACTTGTGTATGTTATGTAGACCAGCAATGCAAACCTTTTTTTCTCAATTACAGTAATGAGGTCAAAGGTCAACTTTAAGTGCAAGTCCGGGTCAAATGTCAACATGGGTCAAAGGCTTAAACAATCTTCTTCTCAAATTCCATAAGGCTCAGGGTCATGAAATTTGGCCAGTAGGTACCTGGGATGAAGTGCTATAAAGTTTCTATATTTAAATGACCTTGACCTACTTTCAAGATCACATTGCTCAAATATGTTTAAAACTTCAAACAACAATATCCTAAGAACCATTTGAACTAGAAACATGATACTTGGGTATGTTATGTAGCTGTGTGAATTGATTTCTTTATTACAGTATTGAGGTCAAAGGTAAACTTTAAGTGCAAGTCGGGAGTCAAAGGTCAATATGGGTTAAAAGCTTAAAAATTAAAATTTCAAGTTTCAAATAACAATATCTTCAGAACCGTTTAAGAGATGTAAAAATGTCTTGTGTTCTAGTTACCAAATTTGGTCTTAAGTTGCCTATATGTCAGTTGCTTGTAACAAAAGAAACAGGTGAGCGATACAGGCCCTCTTGTTTGAGTTGATATATATAAATAAATACTGCTTGCACAGAGCAATACGAAGTGCCATAAAAGAACCACGTGATATCAAATTGCGCTAGGTTATGATGCCTTTTCATATCAAAACGAAACCAAAACATCCCTGCCTCTGGACTTTTTTTGCATTCCTAGATATCAATTGTATACCCTACTAGAGACGCATATGAAAAATAAAAAATTATTAGCAAAAATGGACATATACAAACAGTAATCCCTCATTATGCCGCCACCTTTTGTCCCCGTGCCAATTTTGGCGGTATAACATTACAGGGGTGGCAATGCAAGGTTTCAGTACGTCAGCAAAATGGGTTGTACATTTCTGACTGGTAAATCATTCTTGTGAAGTGCAACATACAAATTGCGGTGAATCAGAGTTTATTATTCTGCACCTACATATACTAAAAAAATCTTCAATATTTCAATATTTGTGTTTTTTCAGACCTGGACTGTCAGAGGCAGAGCAGATGTCACAGCAGAGTCAGTTGGAAGCAGAGCTAGAACATCTAACAGAAAGACAGAGAAGTGTGTATTACAAATTTTGTTTGTATATAACATGTAAGGTGACAGTACCCAAATCGGTTAACCAAACCATCAATTTATTCATTCATTGAAAATTCTTGAGGATGAATTATATTCATTTATGGTTGTATCAAAGGAAGAATATCGATGGGTGTTCTTACAAAAAAAATAGCACCCAGGGCTCATGTGAAATATTTTTAGAACGCTCTGAAGTCATCTATCAGCACTTCCGGTTTTTGCGAATGTCAGGACCCAAATCAGATCAAGGCTTGAATTTTGCAATATCTTACACTTCAAATGAATATTTTTTTTTAGCATATTAACATTTTATGATGACCTTTGGAATTAATATGAAAACAAGTATTTCTATAGGGTGAATTTATTCCTATAATCCATAACAGAATGCATAGTTGTCGCACGTGCCATTTTTCTAAAAATGTTAACAAAACACCGACATTTGAGTTTGAATTATATTTCCTAGTACTATTTGACCTTAAAAACTAACCAACTGTAGACAAAATATGGTTCATGACTATATATTCTAAAGTTATAACTAATCTGTTGACACATTTATTGATTTAAAACTATTTTTGCAAAAAGTGATACGATTTGGTACTGATCTGATTTGGGTCCTGCCTCCTTATAGTGGAACTTTGGTTATCAGGAAGACTGGATTATCATACATTTTTATCCAGGAATGTAATTAATTTTGTTCATTAATTTTGAAAAAGTGTTTTACTAACAATTTCCTATAGATATTTCTGTTTGTTTAATTAGTTAAAATTCAGATTCTTTAATGGCAGTGTTATAAATTATCACCTAACAGATGTAGATCTGATGTTAACACAGCTTTCCTTCATTGTTTAGGTAAAAGTTGAAGTTTGTGCTATGCATTTGTTTTCCTCTGAGTATTTTCGGAGTCACATTCCTTATATTTGTGTAAAAATTATATTGAAGAATTTAAATCAACTTTTAAAATTAAAAGATTTTCTGAAAGTCCTTCTTAAGTAGGGAACAAAATTGTGTTCTGCTAGAAGCAAAACCTAAAATTATGGAAATCCCTGCATTGTATAACAGAAAATCTTGATTTTTGACGTATGCTCCTGTTGTTATAAGGTCTGGGTTATTTTGTACAATTTTCATTATGTTATTGTTCTCTCTGTTTAAAGGACAATTTTTCCGGTTACAAGCCAGTGGAAAGTCGACAAGCGAGGCTTTGAAGAAACTCAGAGAGGGTAACGGGGACGATGGCTTCTGTGTCAGTGATGAAGGCAGTGATGGTGAAGATGATGATGATGATGCTGATGAGGATGAGGATGCAGATTTACTGGATGGTACAAAAACTGTGGAAAAATCATGTGATAAAGATATTGTTGACATCAGTGACATGAATAAACTTAAGATAGAGACTCAGACAAGCACAGATTGTGGAAAGTTAAAAGATAAATGATGTGATTGGAAATTGAAATATAATTTTTGGTTACTTCAGATACATCTTTTTTGATTGGAAAATTACCTACCAGGTACATATTATTGTGAAAGCATTGTACTGCCTTTAGTCAGCGTTTATAGTCATATGAATGCCAGCTGAAAATGACTTATCAGGTCTCTTGGCTCACTATTACAGTGAGTGTTTTCTCCGTTCCCCCTAAATTGTTTAGTTCTGCATAGATAACACTACCAATGTTACCCCTAGTATTTAACCTAGAAAAAAACCCACTGCTATGTACTCTTGTCAGCTACAATTTAAAAAACTTTGGGATGGCAGTGTCCTTTATTGAAATCAGGTATCTTGTTCCAAACACAGAAATCCTTTCCATGACTTTTTGTAAGAAAATTTATTCGGAGGTGGGGAATATGGATTGCTCACAGTACTAATAGCCTATATACACATGCATATATATAACATTTCTAGCAGATGATAGCCTTCAGTCAGCTGTATAATGTTACTGGGGTATTTGTATGACACATTAATTGATTATGTAAAAGTAAAAGAAATTGCTAATGAATTTTTATTCTCCCCGCGAATGGTCAAGGCAAAACATTACTGAGAATTAAAATGGAATTGTTTGTTAAATTGAAAAGAACAACGATAGTCATTCAATTTTTTTAAATACCTGTATATCTTAAGATTGTGTATATCTGACAAATAGTTTCACCTAAATTAAAAATGTAAATGTTTGTTTTTACATCAATGTCAATGGGGTGTGTTAATCAGGTACAGCAATATCATAGATTTGTCTAGGAAGTTGAAGAATGCATGACAGCAATTTTATTAGAGTTACTTCCCTTCACGATCTTTAATAACCTGTGTTTTTGACCAAGAGTCTATTAAAGGGTGAATGAAATAATGAATGTAGATAATGGAAGCTTGCTTTATGTACATACATAATGCACATATATAGAGCAAGCTTAAATGTTCTATTATTTCAATAAAGATCGCCCATGTGATGAAGACATTAAGACATAAACCCTGCTAACCGTGACATCGGTGCAACATGAAAACTAAATCAATCAACACAACTACCAGTAGGCTAAATGTCAGGAAAATGGAAAAATTGCATCAGTCTTCTACTTCACTTTGTGTTGTTCCATTCAGGAAGTCTTGTTTGAATGAGAAGATGCATCAAGTGTATGACCAATGTCAATATATATTTACTAAATATAGTAATACATTATGTAAATGAAGTAAGCATGTAGCTATGTTAAGAACATATTATTTATACAAGCTCTATTGGGAACTTATGAATATAAAGAAATATGAATGTAAAAAATAAATTACTGAAATTTCTAAACATTGTTGTCATTCTTTTTAGCCCCCCATCTGATGATGATGGGCTATTCAAATCAACATTGGTCCGTGGTCCGTCCTTAAACAATTCTTGTTATCGTTATTTGTCAAGAAGTACCAGAGGGATCATTCTCAAATTTTATATGTAGGTTCCCTGGTCCTTAGCTGTCCAGGGCAACTTTTGAGACTGATCGGATAAAAAACATGGCCGACAGGCAGCCATCTTGGATTTTGATAGCGAAAGTTTATCACTATTTCTCCGGAAGTACTTGAGGGATCTTTTTAAAATTTTATATGTAGGTTCCCCTTGGTCCTTAACTGTGCAGGGCATTTTTTGTGACTGATTGGATAAACAACATGGCCGACAGGCAGCCATCTTGGATTTTGATAGTGTAGGTTTGTTACCGCTATTTCTTCGGAAAAACTAGAGGGATCTTTCTTAAATTTTATATGTAGGTTCCCCTTGGTCTTAGCTGTGCAGGGCAATTTTAGAGACTGATCGGATAAACAACATGGCCGACAGGCAGCCATCTTGGATTTTGATAGTGAAAGTTTGTTATCGCTATTTCTCGGGAAGTACCAGAGTGATCTTTCTCAAATTTTATATGTAGGTTCCCCTTGATGTCTCGTTGTGCATGTTATATTTTGAGACTGATCATAAAAACAAAATGGATTAAAAGAAGAACTAAACAGATCTTTCTAATATTGCAATGATCGATTATATTTCTTTCACATTAAGTACTGTACTAGTAAATATGTGAAATGACAAACTCACTTTGAAGGTTGGCTTTCATACACATCAGTTTTAAGTTTAGATCAAAAGTTACCTCAAGGTGCATTTACTGTTAACATGACTCGATCAAACAGATTAGAGGAAAGAAGAGAAAAGATCGAACTGACAAAGAGAACTAATGAAGATGGTACAAATGTGGGCGCCAAGATCCCTCTGGGATCTCTTGTCTGCATACCACTGACTAATTTGGTTTAGTGTAAGTTTTAGTTGTACCTGTCCACTTAGCTGTACCAAACTGGTGGTTCCAGAACAGGCTGGGAAGTCTTACAGACCAACAAAAGATAACACTATTGTTATAAGCTTATAGAATGTTGAGTGTGACAAACCTGACAAGGATACCATAAACTACACAAATTAACACATACACCCCCCGACATCCTTGTGGGAGCTGGATTCTGACTGATAGAATGACATACATATCTACTTAATCGTCTGCAATAGTAGTGGAAGTTTAAAATACATATGTACATGATATGTGCAAATGAGTAAAGCAGGATCAGGTGTTAATAATTATGAAATAAGCTTTGTTGGGTTGACATTTTTTCCATTGTCATGTTAGATTCTGTAGCTGTGACCTTGATCTTGACCTGGTATCCTGAGTTGGTTTCAGTAATAATTATGTGGATTTTCATGAAAATTCCGTTGAAAACTAATCAGGAATGTGTGAACAAGGCAATTTTCTATAATCTTGTAGATTCTGTAGCAATGACATTGACCTTGTACACATGTATGACCTTGAGCTGGTCTTGAGAGATTGATGTCAGGAAATGTACATGATATTTGGTTGAAAACCTAGCTTACTCATGAATCTGCAGACATGCCAAATATCAAATTATCCCATCATGCAAAAGATTCTGTAGCTGTAACTCTGACCTTGACCTTCTACTGGTCTTCAGAGACTGACATCAGGGCCGCTTTTGTTAAATCGCGATCCAACAGTTGGACCCTGAGGTGTTTGCTAATGAAATATTGTCGGATCTAGTAATCTGATGGTGCTTTCAGGCGAGCCTTGACAAAGCCTTGCAGGGCCTGCTTTAACATTTGCAGGTCATAGGATTAATACTTGAAAATGTGACATTTAAAAACGAACAAACCGGTTAATCCGTATAAATGAACAGGCCCCAGGAGTAATTGTGTGAAATTTCCCATTTAGTTGAAAACTTTTAGTTTGGAACTTGCAACCAAGTCTAAAGTTCCGTTTTTCATCATCACATTAATTACGACTTTGTAGCTGTTGACTTTCACCTGAGCTCCAGAGATTGATGTTAGGAGTGCTTGTGTCGATTTTCGTAACGTAAGTCAGAAACCTGTGATCAATCTAGATGTACAATTTTCACGATTCCATAGCTGTGAACTTTACCTTGAAATATTGTCAGCCTCCCCTACATGGCCTTGTTGTGAAGGGATAATGAAGTTTCATTTTCCTAAATGAGTAATGGAAGTGTTATGTATTACCCTGTAAAGTTCTGATAAAGTGAAATATTATGTCATTAACACAGGTTTAAATAATCCGACACAAATTTAACATACTGATTTATTGCAAGCCTACATGTAATTTGGTTCAGGGAAAAATTGACAACCAGGATTTTTTTCTTCTTTGAAAATCATTAAATTCTAACGTAAGTAAATACATTTTATTTAGTTGTAGTACCACAGGTACTAGCCTCGTCCGTCAATACACCTATAATATAAGGTGTACTGACAGACGAGGCTATAGTACCTGCGGTAGTACTCAACATAAAGTAGCATTTATATGGCATACATTAAGTAAACAACAATAACTCAATGTAAAAACATTATTTGTTTATTTCTTTTAAAATCAGGCCAACATTTATAATCATTACCGGTATGTATAACGTAGACCAATAATCCTGAGGATACTTACTTCTGTCTACCTAGTTCAAATACATTCATATAGTAAATGTACATTTATTCAATTTAGAAACATTTACCGATGCGTTAATAAGTTATCTTACTTATAATGTTTGGTATAACAGACATTACGTAAGTCACTGGCATTGAAAAAAAAGTTTGCACACTTTGCAGACGATAAGAAAACTGACCATGATTCTTTTTGATAGGAACATATAGTCGATAATAATTTTATAATACTTTGCAACAATATCACAGTAAATGTATTTTTAAACCTATATCTTTTTGCTTTACTCTATCAATTTTAAATACAATTTCACACACAATTTCACAAATCATTCTTCATTTTATTACTCAGAAAAACTCAAATAGCTGGATAAAGTTTGTTTGAAAAATATTCGCTATCAACCAGTTATATGTATACTTAAACAAAGTAAACAATGTAAGGAAACAAGATTTTTTTAGTTGTTGTTGATAAAAGCTTGAATTTTAAATTCAATTTAAATCTTTTTAAAATTAAAAGTTTGAATATCTGAATAATTCCTGGAATGATTCAGAGAAAGAGGAAAAATGAAGTATGGTAAAGTATTTTATTCGTAGAATAGTCAGACAGCAAATCAAATGAGACCAAGGCTGTTTTTCATTTAAGGTTTTCCAAATGATTGGACCAGAGTTGTTCGTTTGTGAAATAATGATGGACCTAGTGGTTTTATGTCGTTTTCTGACAAGCCTTGGCAAAGACTTTGAAGGCCTGCATTGAAATCTACAGGTCTGTTAGGATTAACCTCGAAATATCACATTTAAAAAAAAAAGAAGGATACATTGATTGGTCTGCATAAACAAACAGGCTCCAGGTAAAAGAACGATGGAGTGCTCAATTTACATATTCATTTCCTTTTCGCCATCTTTGATCTATGGCTTCAAAAATATTACTTAACGTGGGGTTTAGGGGAGAAGGAAGTAGTCCCTTTCACTTGAATTTTTGTAAGACATGGAACATGCTGGGCCATTTTTGTTTATCGTGGTCCAAATGGTTAAACCGGATGGACCAGAGTTGTTCGTTTATGAAATAAGGTCAGACCTAGTAATCTGATGCTGCTTTCAGGTGAGCCTTGACAAAGCCTTACAAGGCCTGCTTAAACATTTGCAGGTTTGCTAGTAATAATACCCAAAAATGTTACATTTAAAAACAGAAAAACCGTTCGTTCCACATAAACGAACAGGCCCCTGGTAAAGCACTTGATGAACTCTCACAGAAGTTGTTTAATAACATTATCATAACTGCTTGCTACATCATCATAAATATCATTTCTCTAAACAGAAATGTTATTTTTCATACATGAACTGCCTACTGACATATCACAGACACAACTCAACTCTCTGAACACACATTTTTCATGCAAATGTAAATCATTAAACTGAATCCTATCCTATCGAAACCTACAAATGTTTAACCCTTTCACCCGTATGTAATTTTAGTAAACTCTTCCATGAATTGATCTGGTTCAGTCCATTGAGGTCTACAGTGGTAGAAGGGTTAATTGCAGTGAATAATAGTTTTGCATCTCTCTAAAAAAATCTCTGTGTATCAAGCATACTGCTGGATTAAAAATATTTTCCAGGCAAGATCTGCGATAGTCCTTGTATATAGGATATGAATATTCCTGAAGTTTCTGAATGTAAAAACATCGGTGGTCTGCTGTGTGAAGAAGTCCCAATGTCTGTTGCGTGAGGTCTTTCTAGTCTCTACAATGCCTGTAATACTTTCTTTTACAGCCACATTTCTCCGATTTGTTCCGAGACGTCCAGAAGTTTCCAGGCCGCCTTTGGACTGTACTCTTCCTGGTCTCTACACAGTGCCCACACGTATATGATCCGACTTACTGTGTCCTGAAACAGAGTCAATATTTTTAGACACAAGCAGATTTACTGAATACCGGGTAATGTTATGCAATTTTTCGCCCTTCGCCAACAAAACAAAATTTTTGCCCAGTGCTAATTTCGCCCTTCACATTTAACTACTATATATACCATGCAGATGTTAACTCATATTTCCCTCCTTTACTGATAAATTTGCCCTCATTAAGGAAGACGAAAAAAGGCGAAAATTTCCCAGTATACAGGTAGAACAGAGTTTAGGTGAATTAACATGGTGAATCCAGTACAATTTTTTTCCCTCAAAACGTAATAAATCTCAGAAAACAAATGCTTGATTTGAATTCTGTAATGGACGGGTTCATGTTATATTGAATCAATTCTATTAAATTTTCTGTAAGGCATTTCACACCTTTCATTGTTTTCTGCATCACTTAAGACAATTCAGTTAAGTTGCTTTTTAAGTACCTAAAATTACAACAATATTGTTTGAAGAAATGATTTCAAGTAGTAAAGATATTTCTGATATCAATATTTTCATTTATAATAAATTTTTACTCACTGGATGTCCTTCTACAATTTTTCCCTTCACATCCCGGATAACCCGTATTTCCTGTGAGCGGAAAGTGATAATGAGCACAGGGCCTTGCTCCATCATCTTTGCACCAACGACCTGTAAAGCCAGAGAACAAGCATGACACATACATAGGGACTCCATGATGGGAAATATATCAGCATGAAATATTTAATGACCAAGATGTCAGCTTTGATATAAACAATGAGGAAACGAGGATATTGTACTTTTGAAAAGAACAGGTTTTGAACCTTCATGTACAAATGATTTATTTTCTTCTCATTACAAACATGCATGTACTTTCTTCTATAAACCAGCATTTGCCAATTATTGGTCCGTTTGTTACCTTATTTTCTGATAGTCATGACCTGATATGACAAAGTCCTTTGTCCATTAACATCACATTCAGTGAGGGCGTTATGTAGGTTTTTTTTGTTTGTTATTTCTGAGAAATTTCTCTAATTCTACCCAAGGATCTTCACCTCATGAAAGTTTAAGTTATTAATAAAATTAAATAAATTTTTACTATACATGGTATTATTTCCTGACTGTATATGATTTCATTTTAAAAATTCTGGTGATTTTGTGAGTTAACAAAGGTTTTAATGCTTAGAGTATGAAATTCCTCAGAAACAGGAAAATTTTTTAAAACTTGTGACTTATTTAAGGAAATAATTAACGAGGGGAAATGTAAGCCGAGGTTATATTTTTAAAACTTGATAACTGTTTTACTGCAAATATATACATACCTCAATGTTATTTATATCCAGGACTTTGTGATCTAATCTAAGGCCTACTGCTTGCCTCTGTTTGGTATTATGTGCTAATGCGTTGAAAGCCTGCAACAAATATTTTTTTATTACTCATTGAAATAACAAATTAGCATTTGGACACACAAACATGTAACTAAGTCAAAGGGATGTATAAGTATAGCTTGGCCAAAGGCCACATGCGTACAGCAAGGTTGAATAGAAACTTTACACTTTTTGAACCTTATTATGTTGTTTTCCTACGGTCTGAACAAATTCAGCTACAAGGAAATCTTTTGGTTAAAGAAACAAAAACAGGAAACATTATTCTGACAAGTGTGCAAAATTATCTTTTCATCTTCTGAAAAAAAGAAGGCTTTTAAAGCCTTTTTATCTTCAATAAACATAAATATTTTTTAATTTAAACCAAAACATTCAAATTTACAGCAGTTATGTTCTCTTTCAGACAGTTTTCACCATATTCTTAAGAATTCAGTCATCATTTTCCTATTTCTTTCTCTATGTTTTAATTTCAAATGTAACACTATGTTTCTCTATAGAAAAATATGTAGCTGTTAATTTTAAATCTTTACATTCAAACACTTACCCCTTCATAACACCAATCCTTTAATATTTCAAGATCACCACTGAGAGTTGCCTGAAAGGAAAGACATATCAGCATTAGTGAAACTGTTCTGATATAAAAAACAAGCCTGATATGTCTCGCCTGTGCCCCGCTTAATGACCATCAATGCACATATCAGAGAAACTAACTTAAATGCAAAAATTTCATGTTGATGGAGATGCTAACAAAGTCAATGGACCATGAAAGGTAGGCGGTATCCAGCATTTGATGTATGGGTTGAGATGTACTACCTAAGATGCATCTATGGTCAAAGTTTTGTTTGTCCAGCACTTATACTTTATACTTAAACACAAAAACTTAATGTTGATGCCGCCTCCGGAAAAGCAACACCTAAGCCTCGCTTCCACATGGTGGTGGCGAGGCAAAAAGCAGAGGAATACAGCTCCAACACAGGGGACTTTAGAAATCAGTTAACCGTAGCTAAAATAATCATTTTAATGTGAAAGAGATAATTTCTTTCCAAAGAAGGATTTCTAAAAAAAAAACATCAGTGCAGTAACACTGAAACCGTTTAAATAAAACTGTCTCAAATTGTATAGTTATATTTTGGGGTTAAATGGTTTTGGCAATATATAAAGGGAGACATATTGAGGAATTTATTGTCCGGAAATGAGGGAAAGATACCATGACATCTGTTGGTGGTAAGTCAGGTGGCAAATGAAAAATGGGACATTATATCAAAGCTTAAGCAAAGCTATTTCCTACAGCTTACTAATTACTATAGCTTACGATTTCCTACAGCTTACTATTTCCTACAGCTTACTAATTCCTACAGCTTACTAATTCTTACAGCTTACTATTTCCAGCTTACTATTTCATACAGCTTACTAATTCCTACCACTTACTATTTCATACAGCTTAGGTCATTTTTGTTTTTGCTTGGTTCTCAGGCCCACACGCATTTCAATTTTGGGCACCGCATTGCCAATTTTATGGTGAAAGTAATGAAAAAAATTGTGAATGCGCCAGCCACCGTCTTATAAAAAAAATCTGGAAAATTGGTCCGAATGTCGTTTTTACTCGTTAGTCACCCAAGTCCCGAAAACGTTTGAATAATGATATACAGGCAAGCATTGAAACAAATATGACTTATTAATCTTGTGTACAAATGGGGCTCATTTCGCTACAAATAAGGAATGGGGGTCCATGATTCCCCCCTGGAACATTGTGGGGGGATTTTCGGATGTTTTACAAACTACAGTTGTTTGGAATAAAAAAAAAATCTCCCTCGTCTCATTTTTGTCATGTAAAATGATTTTTTTAAACCTCCCTGCCTCATCTCTTTTGATTAAAATTGGCCTGAGAACCAAGTAATTAAATTTGTTTGGCCTTACTATTTCCTACAGCTTCCTATTTCTTACAGCTTCCTATTTCCTACAGCTTCCTATTTCCTACAGCTTACTATTTCACTGTTCCTACAGCTTCCTATTTCCTACAGCTTACTATTTCACTGTTATGATAAAAGGCTTCATTGATCTAGAGAAGCATAACACTATTTGAACATTTGTATTCTCATCTTTTAACTTCAATCACTCATCTTTTGTCAGACCATACTTTTGAGCATAAACTTGTGAAGAGAAAACAGGTGGCTTAAGACACAGCTGAAAAAATATTCATAGAAATAAATTGGTTTACAGTAATCTTTTTCAACCTAAAATTTTCTTTTTGAAGAATACTTACATGTGTGCATCAAAAACAATGGTCGCAAACGTTAACACAGCCTTATGAATGTAGGCCTCAAGGGAAATAACTCTGTGTCACGTGAGTATAGCGATGGTATACTTACTTCTAAAATGTTTGGAATGAAGTCTAACTGACAGGTTTTGATGAAGTTTTCTTTATCAAATGTTGGATCTATTTTACAGATTTCTGTTAAAACTTCTGACATTTCTGTTGTTGTGAACATACCACCTGAAATGATAGAATAATATTTCAGTTCTAATAACAAATTCAGGACACATTGACAGTGCATATTATAAAAAAAGTGAAAAACAACTCTAATAAATAAGCTTGGGCCCCTCACTGACATCCCCTAGTAACTTCAGAATGTCAGAAATGCATGCTGTTGAGAAAATTTGCTGTGAACAAGGAAAAATGTCAGACATGTTTAATACCAACACATCCTACTTTGAACCAGGAGAATGGACAGACAAAATTACTGTTGAGACATCCCCTTTTCATCAAAGAAAATGTCTGGCATATTTAATGCTGAGACATCCCCTTGTAAACAAGGAGAATGTCAGACATATTGGCTCCTGAGACATTTCCTTGTAAAAAAAGAAAATATCAGACACATTTACTCCGGAGATATCCCCTTATAAACAATATATCAGACATATTTCTGTCTCCTGGTAATTCAGTGGAACCCGATCGTCCAGAATACTTACTCAGTAAACCGCTGACTTTGTCTGTAAACGTCCGGGTAACCCGTACCATCACATTATCACTCTCGTCGTATTTCATCTTCAGCTCAAACATTTCTACAAACCGCATATTACAATTCACAATTATGTCAAATCAAAACCCTAAATGATGAAAGCAAAATACATGAAGTGAAAATCAATGTAAAGCTCTTCTGCCTTTCAATATAAACAGCACTCAGTGTAGTTTTGTTTTGTTTTATCAGACCTTCCTTTATCTCTGTTCCTTAAGATATATAGGATAGCGTCATTGTCAGCCATAGTTTTTCATATGAATTTGCGGTAATTCTCTAGTAAAACCTTCTCAAGAATTGATGCTTGAGAAAGAGAAAGTAAATAAGGACAGTGTGATGTACCATGTGATGTTAATTCACATGGGAAATTATCTCCCATAATATAAATCATAGCCAGGAAGTTATTGTAGATGTAATACATACTATTTATATACTGGTTATTATCCTTGAAATTGGTCCAACTCTGGTAAAATTTGGAATCTTTATGTAGAACCATCCCAGTGTCCTCTCTGTAAAACAAGTACAGTAATTATATCGGAGGAGTTTATAGATATCAAATAACTAACAAAACTACATGCAGTGCGAATCACAATACATTCCTCACTAATGCTAACTAATCCACATGATTACTTATTAGGAAGGACTATTTTTTTCTGGTTATGTAAAAAACATGCAAATATCTTTAATAGACACAACATTACCAGATTTAGTTTTGGTCATTTTATATAAATTCATCTTTTCACTCACATGATTTAGTTGTTATTTATTCAATTTTGCTAAAAAACAATTAATGCATTTTCATTTGTATAGCACCATTATTATTTGATCAATCAGAAAATGAACATTTCAAAAACGGCACCAGTCAGAATTGTTTTTGAAGATATCATCTAATATCTATAGAGTGCAGGACAATGCATGTTATTATATAATCAAATGACAGTTAAGTATTGTTGAGAATGTCAAAGAAATTTGTCGCATTCCAGACTTTACTTATGAATTGATAAAATTAAATCCAACAGAAGAGAAAAATGTCGTAAAACAGTTGACATTGATACTACTGTAAATGTCTGTTATAGAAGCAGATGAATAACATTCAGACTTCATATCATCACTTGGTATTCAGACAAGTTAGAACTTTGTCAGGAAAGTATGATTTGATGATGTGAGAAACAACGTCTTACTCATTAGGTGCTACTTCCTCTTTCCTCTTGAAGTTAACAGAATCTTCAGATCGCATTCGAAGCACCTCTGAAAAAGCAAATCAAATCATTCTTAATACAATCTGGTAGAACATGTACTGAAAAATGTATTATTGTGATATTACGACAAGGGCTTGAAGGGGAAGAATTTTAGTAAATTTTAGTTTTCACAGAGCTAAAAGTGTTGGTATGTCTATACATACACAATGTCAGTTATGTATATTTTGGTCGAGACCATCTGTATTCAGTTCAGGATTTGATCATTGCTTTCCTTGTAACATTCTAAGGCTGTAGGAACATTATATAACTCACAGGTCTACTTCATATACACACTATTTATGTACAAAGGTGCAAATCCCATCCAATACTTTGTATAATGACAAGTATACACACAGTCTGTGTGTACAGTCCAACTGATTCTATGTAGGACATTCACAGTGTGTGTACTAACCTGTAAAGCCTGGTAAAGCCTACCTGGTTTCTTGTAGCACTGTGCTCTTGTTGTATCTATGTCTTTCAGTTCATTTTTCACAGCCTGCATCAGATCAGACAAATACATTGTATCAGCATTATGAATTTGATATTCAATATAAACATTTGATATTCAATTTAACAGACATCATTTCTATTTTCGAATACATTTATATGAAATGCATTGATTTGCATGACATTTTACTGGCAAGTTGAAACTCTAAATTTTTGCAATGCTTTTAAACTTTATGACCCAAATTTAAATCACTATATTGTCATTTCTATATTATTCATATCAACCTCTTGCTATATCTTTGCCTCATTCATATACATCTCAAAAGTTGTAAAGTATATATATTTCTATTCTGGTTGGATCATAATTAAGATGAGGTTGGTGACTTGTGATATTAACTTGGTTTATGATGTCATTTCAACTGTACCATCACAATACTCTCTACCAAATGCAGTATTTTCGCCCAACAATTTTCATATATTCTTTCTTTTTTTAATGATTTTAACACTATTTAGCATCTTCTAATATAACAATTATGGACCTTTGTCGAGGTGAATCTGTGTTTGTGTAGACCTGAAAAGGTTGATCTTGACTTCGTCTCAGTCAATATCAACTTTCTCAGGTTCATATAACTACTTATTATTTTTTCATATTATTCTCGACAAGTGATTGACCAGAAGTGAATCACGTGTCCACCGATAAAAACCGATATTGACTTGGAGTGCATGATTTTTGTTGAAGGACTGGGTGTTTCTAAAAATAGAATAATGATGTGTCTCCAAACGAACTTATCGTCCCTCTTCCGTAGCTTTTTGATGTGTTTTTGACTTTGGTCAATACCTGGATTTATCGATCCGAGAAAAGATATATTGACCTCGGACTGCATCCTCTGTTAATATATCTTTTCTCAGGTCGATAAATCCAGGTATCTACCTCAGCCAAAGGCTATAATTGAATAATATTTACCTCAACTAAAGTCCATAACTGATAAATTTGATGCAGTACATGTTTTGTTAAATTACTTTTGAACCAAAATTCCTTTTACTTACTTCTGATATAGTTTGTATAGGTTTTGACTGTCCTAATTGTTGACCTCCCTTTGTCACGCCCTTTGACAAGGTATCTGCCAAGTTACCAGCAGACTTCAGCGTTTCCTTTGTGAATTCCTTCCCCTTTTTGGCCATTTCATGTTCAGACAATTCATTGAAGGTCTACAACAACAAAACATAATACATGGTACAAAATGTTATTAAAACAATAATAATTTAGCACACTAAAAACTGAAGTAAGTTCTATTTACTTTGATAATCTAGAAAATGTTGTGAAAATACATTTATGACCTTGTTCTTGCTTACACAAAGTTTGGTATGTTTGTGTTTTACGTCCTATTAACGGCGCTGGGGCCACTTGTATTAAAAATCTCAAAGTAAGAAAAATCTCAAGCAATGTATTGTCTATGAGAAATCTTAGACTTCAGGAAATCTGAAGAGTTGAGATGTTTTATACAAGTAGGCCATGGTCATTTACGGATGAGCCAGGTTTTGGCGGTGGAGGAAAATTGGAGTAACCGGAGAATAGGCCTTGAACCCATGACCAGTACCCGCAACTGCCCCATGAAGGCTTTGAACCTGTGACCAGTGGTGGAGGGCTAGTGATCACAGACGGTCAGATGTCTTAACAAATTGGCCACCGCTGCCCTCTTATACAAAGTCTAACCAAAGTCAGTGACATGGAAGTATAGGTCACAGGGACCTACATTTATATTGTTGGTGTAGTACTCCTTACATTATATCCAATATATGAAGTTTGATTTCAGATTTCTAGTAGTACACTGTATCACCTGATAATAGTATGGAATAAAAGCTTAATCTAACCAATAACATTGCTATAACTTTGTCCATTAAGCTTTGTGTACAGTAGGGAGGCACTTGTATAATCTAATTAACATCAATAGTTGTAAACTATGATTGAGGCGGGTCTTAAAAAATACCTTCCTTTGCAATATCATAAAATTTGCTATATGTTTATTTCTAGAATAGCTTTGACACGGAAACCCCATGCATTTTTTTTACGTTTCTGTGAAACTAAGAATTTTACATCACAGAATCCTTTTATTTTATCACCTGAAGTTATGTGACAAGTTTAATATCATTTTAATCTGACCCTCACTACTTACACCACTCAGCTTTTCTTTGACGTCGTCAAACTTCTTTCCGAACTCTTCACCGGTTTCCTTCTGGATATTCATCTGAAAAAGAATCACAACCTGCATGTTAGAGAAATGTTATTCCTGAAACCTAAGTTTCATTTACACTGCGTAAATATTAATTAAAAAATATCAGTTTTACTTGAAAACATACATGTCCTGTATCTGGCATGGTTTTCTGGAATAATTTTGGGGAGGGGATTGACCCCTATAATTAAAAATGCCTTGTCAAAGAAGGGCCCGGTTTTGTAGTTAAATCCATTTCAAAATACACAGTACCACAGGTACAGTAGTATTACATATTGTGATGTGTTTATTGTACAAGTAATTTGATTTGTTATGTTTATTATATTACAAAAGTATGAAATAATCAACACATATGATAATATATAATCAACAAATATATATCACCGTAGAATATATCGATAGAATGGGAAAATGATGGAAACAAGGACAAGCAAAAGCCAGTTTTGACATACAGGCCATAACCTTCCAGTGCAAAGTAGTGAGATCACAGTACCAAATATTTAGTGAGATTTGGTCAAAAATAGTGAGATTTTTTCTCTGCATTAGTCAGAAATTAGTAAAACATTTAAAACAGAAATAACATTACATATAATGCAGTGTTATCTCATATATGTTATTCTGTAGCCTCTATTGACTTTGTTGGAATCAATAAGGGAGATTTATGGTTACTTGAAAATAATTTCAAGGAGGTTTACATGTGACATACCATCTATATATCTATCAACATTTTCAAGTAAATATATTACAATACAATTTGCTTCCATTATGATTCTACTTTGTATATAGAATTTCTTACAATTGTTATTGAAAACATGTTAAAAAATAAAACCAATATCTAAATATCAGATTTCAATAAAAAGGAAAGTTTTTCCTTTTTTGGTGTCATTAAATAGATTTCTATAGAACCACATTCAACAAAGCAAATCAAAGACAAAATTTATTATTAAGATTAAAAGAAATAAAAATATTAGAGAAAGATCCTTGCTAACCAAGGCTAGAAAACAAATATATCTAAAAACATTAGGAATATTTAATCTTCATTACCTGAAAAAAATTATAAAAAAATTATAAAAAAAAATATTTTTCATTATCCAACTATGAAGAAATTTGCCTAATTGTGTAAACATTATTTTTCATTAACATCCCGATGACGACGAGAGAATAAATTTCGGATTTCAATGTCCGGTTTCGCAGCTCTTATCAATGGCCTGGCCTGTAGTTAAAGTGGTTGGCCTGTGATTTAAGACTTTTCTGTGACCAAGGTCAGTGTGAATCTATGTAACTATTTTGTTTCTTCACTAGAATTGACCAGAATGTGTTTCTTTTTGTGAAACAGATTGAAATTTGTGAGAAATGTGTCCCACGGCGTGAGATATTTAAGTGCATTCAAGTATTGTTTATAATAATATCATTATCCTTGTTTTATTGAATAAATTTGTTTAAATGTAACTCTTGATTTCAGGGCTTTCTGTTACTGGGACATAAACTTTATGGATGGTTGAATCTGTTTTGTTTGAATGGCCTGTCAATATTTCTCAACATATTTACCCCTGGATACCAATTGTATATACTGCTGAATATGACCAGTTTCAAATGAGATATATCATGTAACATGATATAGCCCATTTGAAACTGGTCATCTTCAGTAGTATAATAGATTTATAATCATTTCAGTAAGGTTACAACATTATCTTGTAACCTTACTGAAATAATAATAAATCTATTAATAGCGGTTTGAGTACTGTTATACTTACATATTTACCCCTGGATATCAAATCGCACTGAATATGACCAGTATCAAAGAGGACATATCACAATGTAACCTTGCCGAAATACTTATTAATCTATCAATAGTGGTTTGAGTACTGTTATACTTACATATTTTGCCTTTGCCTTCTGTAATGCGTCCGATTCTTCTAATTTCTTTGTTTCTTCTCTGAATTTTTTCAAGTTTTTCTGTAAATAAACATAAATTAATGGTCACCAGGTTCAAATAATGCGATCTGTAGTTTAACAATGTGGAAAAAATATGTAATTTGAATACATATACAGTATGTACAGGAACAACAGCTCGGTTGTCATGTTCTATTGTAGTCATATAAAAAAAAAATAAAAAAAAATAACATAGTGTAATTACTTACCTTCATGTCTTGGTCTTTTTGAAAACCTTCTTTTATTTCATTCCATACATTTTGGAAAAAGTTTGGTTGGCTTGACATGTGCCGAACCTGTAACAGATACACATTTTATCGAATAAAAAAAATATGTTTCAAAGTTATTATAAAACCAATAATCACTCTTTTATCTCCTCCGCAAATAACCACTAAAGCAAAGTTAACATTTTTGACATTTTTACCTTTGTTGATTTTACACTAAAAGATACATAATACTGTTTACATATATAAATAATCAATCTCTGTTTAAATAATGTGATGATAAAACCCCACCTAATGTCAAAACTGTATTAAAAGATCTAGACCACCCATGGAAATAAAAAGGCGATCTCTTAACACAAGTGGTCTTTTAATAAAGGTTTCAACTTACAATTAAATCTCTACAGCAGGGAACATCAAATATGGTATTTTAACACAGGTGGTCTCTTAATGTAGGTGGCTGTATCAGTATGTTTGACTGTATCAATAATATTTTGGTAACCATACCCCCAATGGCTTTAGTAGGTACTGCTACTGGAATCATGTGATTCACATGCATGTTGACTTCCCTTTTAGTTATCGTAGTTGTCAACCTCTGAAACCTCTAATGACAGAGATATCCCTCATTCAACATTTCCAATGAGGGAAAAAGTGTGTGAAACGCAACTGAAACTACTTTGCTCAATTTTTCTTCCCCTTTTTATGTATCAAATTAACTACGAAAAACAGTCATTTGATTCAGACACACCTGTCATGATCATTACAAACACCCTGTAGTAACTATGAGATCATTTGACCACAGGATGTAGATTTTGATGGGAGTTTGGACGGAGAGTAATGATCTATTTAAACACTTTGTAGAAAATACTCTGCAAAACAAATTATGCAACATTTTGGAATAACAAATTTACCTGACCTTAAAAACTTGAAACAAAATGTGGCGACCTACTGTTTTTAATACTATAAATTTTGTTCTATGGATGCAGTTATATTTTTTTTACCTTGTTATAAAACATCTGCAGCGGGTATAAAAATCTTACTCTTATGGAAACTTTAAGTTTTTACTGATTATAACATGTTGTTTAGCACTTAAATAATAAAACTGATTGATTGATAGTTATGTAAACAAAGTCTTTCTCATACTCCATGAAGTACAATTTTGACATCTGTGTGTTGTATTGTACGAAAGTAATTCCTAATTGCCTTCCTAATCACCTGCTGTTGATGTAGTCGACTGTCCAGGTATCCTGCCCTTGTTATTGGTTGGCTCTCTGATGAGGCTATACATGACTGACATTTGATAAGCTGAAATATCAAGAGGAGATAAGTGCATACATGATTACACAAATATATATACATAAACAAATATATATATGGACCACCTTTGAAACAATCGAACCCATACAATCATGGATAGTTACCCTGCTACCCATCCCCCCATGCAAATCATGCATCCGCCCCTGAACTTGAAGATGAGTAGGTGGCTGAATCGGATAAAGAAGGCGACTTTAGCACATTTCTGTACCATTATTGCTTGTTTTAAAGATTTTTTTTATGCATGATTTAGCAAGTTACCATTAAATTTACGCTGTCTTATCTAAGCAGGTCATACATAACCTTCTGTGGATCATGGCAACCTTGTCATTTTCATGTTGTATTCAGAACGACAGCAACATGGAAATCAGTAATTCACAACGGAAGCATCGAAAGCTAAACAAGTTCTGTGACAAACAAGGTAAACAAATGTGTACCTGTTGAATTGCAGCCTTTTGTCGGGTCCCGGCTCGAAATGCTACCTGAAAAGCCATTTTATGCTGCAACACATGTGTGAAATCAGCTTCCGGGAGTTGACTTCCGGTTGGAGTTTAGGTGCATTCGATTAGTTCACTTGGTTGATAGTTTAAAGAAAAGAGTTCAAAAGACAGGAATCCTTTAAAAGTGGTGTTCTGTATCATTTTATTCCACATGGCAGAAATTAATAACAAACACAAAGAACTTATATTTTAGGCGAAGTTTATGCTTAGTGTAGTCGACGCATGCGCATTCTGTTTGTTACTGTAAGGTCAAAAATAATCTGCTTTACAATAGTTTCACCGGTACCATGACCTTCTTACTAAAACACATATCAAGACGAGCCATTTCCCTGGTAAGACAGACAAAAGATGAGCAGACGATTGTTTCGATACGTCGATTGCTTGCAAGTTATACATTAGCTTTATCTATTTTGACGTTTCTACTTTCACTTTAACTTATTTTGTGTTAGTGAGTTGATTGGTTACTTTCGCTTCTTGTAAATGTAAATATTTGTGTCTAACACTGTTAAAGAAAATAATCGACATGGCATTGTGATAACGACTGATTCTTCCATATTTATTGTATTGACCCAGCCAATAAATAGCAACGACTGACCCTCCTTTTTCTAAGTCTTCGCCCCAAGGACAACACTATTAACAACGTAGATTTGGGCACATGATCTCATTTCAAATGTATGAAATACACATATGCTATACTGATATGGGTATGTGTGTTGTGACCCATATCATATGTGTAATCCAGACATTTGTAACGAGATCCTGCGATTTGGGTATATCCTTGCTAAATTAAATTGCGACACCAAATGCTAGAAACCAGGGTTGGCAAGACCGCCAATAAATTGTAACAGGCAGGTGCGTAGCTACCATGTAAGCCAATAAGCCCGGGCTTGCACATGATTTTGACAAGTATAGGTTTTCATGACGTTTTTTTTCTTGCTGATACTATAAAGTGGAGTTTAAGTTTTGAATATATAGTATACATATGTAATTCCTCAGGTATGATACATTGTTAATAGTTAGTGGGGCAACCTCGCTTCTCGAAATGCCCAACAAATAACAGGAGCAAGTGTAAGGAACCAGTTACAAAGCACAAACAGAAGACGAAACTGTGTTGGAGACTGAGTAAAGGTGACAGTGGGGGTAACCTCGCTTCCCAATTAACTCGGATCAGATTATTAGAAAGACAAACCCAATTGCATGTTCACTAATGCAGAAGTATCAAATGCATTTATCAAGATTAGGTAAAAACCAGACAATGTATGTACGGAGGGTGTACAAAGCAATACCGACGGTTAATCTTCAGAATTACACTGGATCCACGTAAATAGGTATATAGATATACAAAACATAGGAGTTTTTTCTTGCTGATGAAAACAAGAAAACAGACATCAGGACGTGCTAAATGGCTCCTGAGATGTTCTAATAAACAACATTTTCCTCGGGGAGACCCCCCAGACCCCACTTAAAGGGGGGGGGGAAGACCCCTTTCCATACTCTCCTCCTGCTCGTGCTTTCGGGGGGGGGGGGGGGGGCTGCCTTTGGCAACCCCATATCGGGCTTACACATGGTAAAGGGGCTAGCTACGCGCCTGACAGGAGAAAGAGAAATGTAACGGCCAGACCAGGGTTTGAACCCAGGACCCTTTGAACTCTAGACGGACGCTCTACTAACTGTGCTACCTGATCGTCGATGATCAACCCATTTCAGTTTCGCCACACCTATTTTGATTACAAAAGACATCAGATAAAATTGTTCTTTAATAAACAACTGTTGCTTTTTTGTTACATTTATTGAAAAATAAAACTATGCATCTAATTGTATGATATATTTTTATTCAAACTGAAATCTTAGAAAGATAGCTCAATACAACTTTAAACTATATGTGGATATTGCTATATAGGTCTCTACAGCTATGTAGCTCAATCAGTGTTGTGTACTGGATCTGATTGGATTCATTAAAATGTTAAGGTTACGACTAGCCCACTAAATGATGGTATGGTCAGCAAAAATTTCAACCCCATGGTAAGTCATATTTCAAGTCAAAAGACCCTAATTAAACATTGGTGTTGAGATACGTAAATTGAATATATGGAACATGAACTCATTTTAAATAATACTTTTGTAATGAAACTGTATGCTTACAAAATTAAACCCTTTCTAAAGTTACCTAGGTCATGCAGAGCTTGATAAATGATTAGCTGTTGAGAGTAATACTGGCCTAGCTCTAAGATTAGTCAAAACCACAATTATTATAAAATGTCTTGTTGATGTATTTTAATAGTATTTACATGTTAATTCCAGAGATGTGTGACCTAGATTAATAATGAATTATATATTTACCATATTTTACCGCAAAAAAGCCCCCTCTCGCTTATAAGCCCCCTCCCCACTTTGGTAAATGTCCTGGGAACATTTTTTTCTCCATCTCCAAAAAAAATCATTTTATCATTTTATAACATTAAATGTTGATTTGTTTTCCTGACTTAATGGTCTTAACCTTAAGTTTAATGCATCCGAATTGCACATCTCAATATTAATGTTTAATTATGATATCTTCAATAAGATCAATCAGTTTGGAAATATGTGATATCAAAGTATTACTTTATACACAATGTACATATTAAACGTGTTGCAACGTTTCAAGACCGACTGGTCCCTTTGTCAAGCTATGACTGAATACTTAGATATCAATGTTTAATTGGGTTCTTAAACATGACTTATCACTGGGTTGAAATTAACGTGGCCATTATACAACCATCTTTTTGGGCTTGCTGAACCTTGATTAACAGAATTAAACAAAAAGATTTTTTTCTGTAGGTAAAAGCACAAGACAGGCTGTTACACACAGGAAGGGCAGTATGTGCTGGAGTAAGTATGTCACTTAATGATTCTTTTTTTTTATGGGTAAACCCATCAAAGTGACAGAAGGTGCAAATCGAGTGGTTAATTGAGATTAACTTTTGCTAGCACCTTTGTTGATTTTTAATGGGTGATGTGGTAAATGATCAAAAGGAAGAATGGTGGTAAAAAGGATGTTGTCAGTGTAGATGTTATTGGTTCATTCTCAGACATATTTTGTAGCTTGGTTCTTAGTTAATCACTTAGTCCTCTTCACTCTGTATAAGGCCTTAACCACAGCTCTCCAGTAGGCTCAACCTGTAGCCAGGACCTTGGCTTCGTCCAGGACATCCTAGTCTTCTGGAGATCACAAGTTCTCCAGATAGCAGTCACTGGGCGACCTGTCTCTCTGGAGGACTGTGGGTTCTGGATCAGTGATTTGACTGGTCTCGACCTTTGAACCAATCCACCACCATTTCCTCTGGTTGGTAGAGACAGTGATTGGGACATGCAGTCCTCTGCCAGAACTCATGGATTGAAATTTTGTCTGGCCATCAGATGTGGAAGGTCTGTGTTGGAGACAGGCTTTGATGAACAATTGAAGTTTGTGGTTTTGGCATTTGGTTCCATTTTTTGTGTGTGAGATGATATTTGTTTCAGTTCCTTTGTGATTTTATTATTTTTCTGATTTAAACTTTCTTTCCTAGGATCTTTCATCCTGAATACTCAATGGGGTTCCACTCACTTTCCCTCCCTGCACCTCCCTGGATATGTTGTAGCAAAATTGAAGGCATGTGACTAACTTTTTGATTGGTCTCGGGTAAAAAAAACCTGACCAATTGCTATAGACGGATACCTGTCCATTGAAGATTACAGAGAAGCAACACCTGACTTCAAAGTCAGTCAAATTAACCTTTCCACGTCTGTCCGCAAGATTCTTTTGATGTACATCAGGAGAACAAACTTATTTTCTTGTATCATCCACAAGGTGGCGCACACTGAGCCTTCAATTTTGGTATGACACATTCCAGTGGTGCAGAGAGCAAAAGTGAGCATATCTTCTGGAGTATTGATCGATGAGGATTAGGATGGTTGTAAGGGCTTGTTGTTGATCCACATATCTTCTTTTATTCTCAAATTAGAACATTTTTCAGTTAACTGATGTTAAAACAGCTCACCATCATTTGTTGGTGTTCAACCTCTTTCAAATTGTCCCATCCTCTGACTGGTTTGCCCAGCCTTGTGATATTGTAGTGTTATTGATTCCATGAAAACTGTGTCGGAATCTACTAGTCCGAAAAATGATCAACATCTGTTGATTGGTCAAGGGTAGGTGATCTGGAATAGTTCTAGTGTGTTGTTATGATCTTTTTGGGAGTTGAGGTCTTGTTCAAATAGATCCATGGCCACAGGACTAGACCACACCCGAGAATCTTGTGGTCAATTTTAGAAGG
Source organism: Mizuhopecten yessoensis (assembly GCF_002113885.1). Classification (NCBI taxonomy): domain Eukaryota; kingdom Metazoa; phylum Mollusca; class Bivalvia; order Pectinida; family Pectinidae; genus Mizuhopecten; species Mizuhopecten yessoensis. Next base: position 1,167,279 of record NW_018407191.1, on the reverse strand, counting down.
TTCTAGTTTATGGCTACAGAAATGGGTCACATTCAAGAACCTGGTGTAATTTTGGCAAAGTTGTGGCTCGAAAGTTCTAAGAGGATACATTCTAAAGAAAAAAATCATCAAAAAAATGTCATTTTTGCTTACGAAAATAACTTTTTGTATCTGAACCCCCTCAGAAATTGAAAATCTGGGTACTTATGTTAGATATGATATCTCTTGTCACCTACAGGAAGGACAGTGTGTGTATAGATAGACATCATGTAGAATGTCACCTTTTCTATAGGTGTATCTGTCTTATGTAACCATGGTAACCTGATGTACATGTATAGCTATAGGTTATAATTGTTGTATCTTTTATAGAATCTTCCCTTACCTTGAGGGCATGATAGTAAAAATCTCAACCCAAGGGGTGATATTCTCAAATGTCTAACTTGAGGCTTCCTATCTGTTAACTAAAGAAAGAAATCTGCTAAAAGAAAAATAATTGTCAAAATGATTGTAAATTTTAAATGAATTGACCTGCAAAAACAATAAATTTTAAATGAATTGACCTGCAAAAACAAGAATTACTGATATTGAAAATGTAGTGATGGTTCATAATATGTTCAATTAATTTTGGATTCTGGACCAGTTTCAATTTGGGGGTACTTTTATATTAAAGTATGCGGTCAAATTTTGAACATCATGTTTCAATTGAAGATTACATAATCTGTAACAATTTCTAGAAATGCATGTTTAAATCAAAATATCATTGCATACATGACAGAACTGGAAGATTGGTAAGATAAACCATGTGGCTGTAGCTGTTCCTGACATGGGCAAGGCCACCTCTCTGTTCAGGGACGTCCTTGGAGCCGAAGTCAGCGACAAACATGTAAGTTGTTCCCAATAGACCAAATAATCATGCTTCCTATCACATTTTAAAACAGCTGATGAACATCAACCATATTTGCCAAATTTGTTGGAGTGATTGATTTTTTTTGAAATTTCAATGTCTTTTCGTGTTATCAACGGAATATATACTAAACATGCTTAAATAAAAAAAAAAAAGGAAGAAGCTGCAAAGGTGGAAGGTCATTGGTCAAGGACAGTGTCCAATGTTGCTTTCCAATTTTTGTATGGATCAATTTCTCACTATGTGTTGAATAAATTGTTACCAAAGTTAAAACACTTTCTGTTTCTATTAACCATTACCTTCTAAACAAACAATGTTAATGCAGATATCTGCTCTCAGGGATTTACGGAATCACAAGAAAGAAGCATAAACACTTTGAATGCTGAAAGTCTAAGGACACGGTCACAAGGTCATTTGGATAAAGCTTTTTAAACATCACGTTCTCGCTACATAACAAATTGAATGTTAATAACCTTGCAAAAAACGAAAAAAAAAGAGAAAAAAAAACCTGTTATATAAAAAAATGTTTCCAACATTCACCAACTCAGAATAACAGGTTCTGCCATAGAAAGCCTATGATCAGTATGTTCCATCAGAAATGGGTATTTATGTATATTTTGTGTGAGTTGGTTATTATATATGTTTTATATCTAATTTGATTCTTACAGCCTCAACCTGACCATGGCGTATACACTGTGTTTATTGAACTTGGAGATACAAAATTAGAGGTTCGTACATTATACATATATCTTCTCCAGGTAAAGAAAACTATTTTGTCTTGTCATGGAAGTCTTCATGATATATAAACATTGTACATGTACATCATATTTCATTACATAGTAACAAACATTGTATTACATAGTTACAAACATTGTATTACATAGTTACAAACATTGTATTACATAGTAACAAACATTGTATTACATAGTAACAAACATTGTATTACATAGTTACAAACATTGTATTACATAGTTACAAACATTGTATATACAAACAACATAAAACTTCATGATTTATGAAATTTTCTTGACTTGGAATCGCTCAATACTAAATTGCTCAGCTGAATATTTCAATCACCGTATACCATATTAAATTTGTGGCAATTGACTTTTTGTGAAGAATATAGTCAGTCATCCTTTCTGATTCAGCGCAACAAATGTAGGGTTTATATATTGTGTATATTTTTCAGGCCATGTATAAAAAACCACATTTAATTTAAGTGTCTTAATACAGTATTCACCTCATGCATCAGACAATACAGTAAACACATTTCTGATGATCCTTCCCTAACTGTAAGAAAATTCAGGTTTTCTATTTACCAGTCAAAATTCCCCTGTCTGCTTGGATTCAGCTCTGGATGTAATTTTGTGTCCCACTATAGCATCTGGAAAGCAAGGCCATATTTATTTTATCCCTAAGTAGCCGCAGCGGTCAAGTGATTAAGGCGTCTGACATTCTGCTACCACTAGCCCTCCACCACTGGGTCGTGCGATCGAGTCCTACATGGGGCAGTCACCAGGTACTGGTCGTTTTTCTCTGGGACCTCCGGCAAAACCAAACCTGGCACGTCCTTAATATGACCATAGCTGTTAATAGGATGTAAAACACAAACCAACCTTCGTAGCCTGTTATCTGAGGCGAATTTTTGAGATAATGTTAATGTAGGATGAGCATTTCCCACAGTTATTGTACTTTCCATGTCCTGTGTTCTGTACCAGGACATCAGCTTAATGACTATCACACAATCTTCCTTTGTGGTTTCTACCTAGTTACTGAATCCGATGGGAGAGAACAGCCCTATACAGAACTTCTTGGACAAGAACAAAAATGGAGGAATGCATCATATCTGTATTGAGGTAAATCATACTCTATTTTAGTGAAAAACATAAGTAAACTTAAAGGGTGATAAGGACATGGTGTCAGTTTCATTTAATTAAATCAAACTGAATAAGTAGTCCCCACTGTACTCCTATAACACAAGAGGCCGTCAAAATAAGCCTTTACTTTGACTAAATCATATTTGAACTATAATGGTATATTGATTTTGGTGATTTTGTGGTGTTATTCTCATAAAAATGAATTCAGAAAATACAAAAACATGAGATATTTGTTACAAGTTAATTTCTTGATTTTTGGACTACCGACCAGTGTTAAATTTTGATTTTAAATGATGAGTTTAGAGACATACAGGTAATACAGGCAGATCTTTGTATTTTGAGAATTTTTTTGGCGGAAATTTGAGGCCTTTATTTGAGTAAAAAGAAGGCAATAAAAAGGCCGTAAAAAAGCCTAGAATTTTATAGTAAAATTCCTGTATGAACCCTGGTCTGTGTATGCATCACTTTGTCTGGGGTATATTTCCTTTTATAGTTTACTCTGCCACAAGCAAATGCCAGGTTTCATATGTTGGTACATGTACCTGTCTTAAAAGCAGGGTTTCACATGCTCAAATGTTGACTTCTGTCTGACTATATTAAGGTTTATTGCCCTTTGTCCATTAAACTGATGTTTGTCTTGATCAGGGGATGTCTTTTTCCCTTATATTTCGTCTTTGCGTATTGCAGAGTTATCTTCTCTTGTGAGCAGGTAATGATTGTTACGTCATTGTATTGGTTTGTGTGAGAAAATAATGTCATTTTCTCAAAAATTGATGACGTTACTCTCACAAACAAATGACATAACAATCAATACCTGCTCATAAGAGAAGACAACTCTGCAATATGCAAAGACGGAATACTGTTACATTGGATTTTTACTTCGCAATATTTTAATGCTTTGGAAGTTTTGCTCATACCATGTTTTTGGCATCAGATGATATTTATGAAAAATATTTAAAACACCTATTTGATTAAAAACAGATATTTTGTTCCATTCTGATACTCCAGCTTCTTGAATGTAGAGTATCGGAGTGGAATAAAAGCTCTGGATTTAATCAGATCGCAAAACATCAAAATTTCCACACAAAATTGTCTTCACATTTGCTATAAGAAGATCATTAAAAATACCAAAACTTCAACCTTGAATTATATGTTAAAGATTATTTCTTAATATTTTTTTTTTTAAATTTGAAAGGTGGACAACATAACGGAGGCTATGAAAGACTTGAAGGAAAAAGGCATTAGACTATTGAGCGCAGAAGCAAAGATAGGAGCACATGGTAAACCTGTTGTGTTTCTGCACCCAAAGGACTGTAATGGTGTTTTGGTGGAGCTTGAGGAGGCCTAATTAAAAAATCTGCTTACCATTCTCAACAAATTCTTTATTCAGTGTTTGATGTCAAGTCTTTGCCGAAGTGTGATTTTTATTGAATCTACATCAATTTCGTAGAACACTGTATAAATACACTGGGGTTGTGTTATTATGAATTCTGGTATCTTTTGAATACCAGGTTACAATGAATCTGAAAATGTTGTTATTGGTCCCAGCTTTGGAATAGGACTGGGGTTTATATTATGTTTACAATTAAGAAAGACATCCTCTGGCAAACAATATCTATGTGAGCATCTCAGGTTTGTTTAAATTGTACAATAGTTGACCTAAGCTGTCTATATGATGTTAAATAAAATAAAACCAAACCAATTGGTGAAGAAAAGCTTTGGAACAAGGACTATGCTTGAGATTATATGTGAAACAGAATAAAAAGATGTAAAATGAAGTTAAAATAGAGATAAAAGGATACATGTAATGGAAAGAAATCAGATGTAAGAGAGAGAAACAAAATGGAAGGTGTGAGGAATACAGAATGTGTGAGGGAGAGAGAAAATTTACCTGTTTTTGAGTACCATGGTATGTGTATATTTTGTTATGCAGTGTAATGTATTGTGTGTTTACAGACTTCAAATATACTTCAATAAAATCTGCAGTGCATCATATAAAGTAAATTGTATTTGTATTCTTTTCACTATATCAGCTTTAATTCAATTAAAAGAATAATGATTTATTTTGTAAAACCCCTATACTGTTGTCAGTGTAAGAATTCTTAGATGTAAAATAACAAGAACTGACTACTGCAATGACCAATCGGGAACCGTCGGCACTTCCTTACGATTACGGAAAGTGCCGACGGTTCCCGATTGCTTCCATGACCTGAGGTGAGATTTTCATGGAGCGCAAAACCATCTCTAGGATGATAGACCAGTGAAGAACTTCGGAAAGAAACAGTAACAGTGGCAGTAAGTAGAGGGAAAATGTGGACCACTAGGGACATTGAGATGATAACCATTCATCCGACACAACGTTGTTTGGGATAATCACTTCGGAGTACCAGATGCAAAGACCGGGCGGGCAACCATTAGGCACAGCAAAGATGATGAGAGGGAGCTAGCTCGAGAGGTGAAAGCCCGCAGAGGGAGGACGTGGAGAGAAGAATCTGTAAAGGCAACGGTATATTGAATGGTGACTTGGTGTGCACATGGACAACCAGAAAGTTCGGGCTAGGGTGTAGTGCAGTGTCGGAGGTCGCAGTGACACCCTTGCGATCAGAAATCGAGTTGTAGCCAAAAAGCCTAAGCAGATGGTGATGACGGGTTTACTGTACCCTGGGAGGTGGAGGGAAAAATAATGAACTATCAAGACCCGACTGCAAAAAGAGCAGAGGGTACAGAGCCTAGTGCATGTTAGTTTAAGCGAGCTGCAAATAGTTTGCAAGTGAGTCCGTTAGAGCTAGGAACACTAGTACTGACATAGAGGAGGGAGATGTAGAGAAGTGTACGCCGAGAAGCAGGAACAGCATTCGGTCGCTGTGGAGGATTCAGAAGAGTTATATAGCAGGGGCCAGCCAGTTCCTGTCCTGTTAGTCACAGGCAGATTATCCAGAGGATATAATAGAAGCACGAACACATCTAGTGAAATGTTTGCATTGATATTGCAAGTGTTAATATGTACATCTATATCATATCCTTAATGATGCGATTTGGGCAACATGTCATTATTGGAAAGATATAAAGCGCTTTACATATTTTTCGAATTTCACAAACACTTATTAACTTGTCATAAATTCCAAGTTAGTACATAGTCCTACACAACGGTGAGCCCACCGTTGAAAGTACTACTTTTGTAGTGTGTAATCCGTCGCGTAGATGTTTGTTTTAAACAATTTTATTCAATATTAATTCTAGCTGATTTTCGATATTATTTTTCAATATGTAAAAGATGATGAAATAATTAAGTTTTTCACAGAAGTTCTGAACCTTCCCTGTGATAAGAATAATTAAAAGTAATTTCATTTTACGTAAACAACATGCTTTAATGTTAACAGAGCAACCTTTTTGTTTGGCTTTTCTGAACGCAGTCATCTGTCACATTATATATTGTAACGGCAATATCCTTTATATAAAATGAGATTACACGTCCAAGCATAATATTACACCTATTATAATTCCGAACCATCGACTCCGCTAATAAAGTTCTCAAACAATTTGCTGCGTTGCTGGTGTTGTTCCTCTCATTTCTTCCTTTCTTCTGCCAAATTGTTTCTAGACTTGCCGGTTACAAAATATACTTCATATGGGATTGGTTGGCATGTGTAGATATATTTATCCGTTTTAATAATCCGATAGGTATTCAAACATTGCAATCGTTGACTCTAATGGCTTAACACGTTTATGAGATTACGCCAAGGTGATATCTTCGGTCCCTCTATATGTCTGATGTTGCACAAAATTGTAAGTGCAATTTGATATCGCAAATTCAAAGAGCGGTTTGAAGAATTTTGTAACCAATTTTTGCTTAAAGGAGAACGATAGACCTGTTTGGTGATAGAGTAAGTGGACATTACAGAACACCATATATCTGGAATATAGGTTATATACCAAATATAATTTGTCAAATGATAAATTCTTGAACAAAGACATACGAGGAGGAGACGGATTTACATAAGTACTATGTACTTGTTTCTGGATCCTTTTCTGTATTTATAACCATGTACTATTGTAATTAAACATCAATAAAAAATAAAGTTTAAACTAAAGACATACGAGAGTTTTTTTTTATTTACAAAAAAGCGCTTACGTCATCAATGACTCATCATGTTATATTACTTACAATATTTACGCTGTACAATATTTACAATTGTTTTTGAGATCATCATGGCTTTGAGACAATATACAAGTATGAAGCACGTGTATTGGAACATACAAATAACGGTGCTATACACAATAATTATTCGACAATCCAGACTTCGTTGTGTCTGTGAATGAGGTTAAATGGACTGTCATATCCGGCGGTGAATGTATATCCAGAATTGGAGGACGTGGTCTTTAGCTCCGCCCTCAAGGCATTAAGAGCGTCTGTGTCCTTACTTTGGCTGGCATATCCGCTGTAGGAGCTATATGAAAAATGAATTTGATGTAAATATGCTATAAACATCTTCATTATCGTTAAAATTAACACGAAAATATACTACAATGTAGATATCGCGATGCTTAACTAAGATTAACTAAGAAAACTCCATGTATAACTTGAGGAAGGGTCCAGTTAGCGTATAGCTCTGTTACATGTACATGTATATACCCTTTATAAAACAGTTCTTATTTTGCTAGATTCCCGTTTTCCCCCCGGAATTTATTGTTGACCATACCATGTCTGTTCCCTCCGCTTCACCTTTATGATATTATCTAGACCTGATCTCGGGAAATCAGAAACTTGCTACTTTCATCATGTTTGATTTAAAGCTGATAATGTTTAAAGGCCGAATGTTGTATCCATCGTTTAGTCATTAGTTGAAACTTAGATTTTCAATGAAAAACAACTCTAAGTAGTTTTCGATGACAATACACTCCTAAGTGATTTTCAAGGATACAACACTCCTGAAATAGCTACAATTATATATATATATATATATACAGAATGATATCCATCATTAATCAACTATTGCAAAATAAATCACATCACAGGATTCGGTTTCTGGAAACATTTAACTACACATTTTTCTTCAGTGTTAAGTTTCCCCACAGGGAAAACATCGTTTAACTTAGGTATATTTTGAAATTTAGGTTAGAAACGTAACAGAAAATTGGGCCTAATATTTCACAATACCAAAGTATAAGTTTCATATAATTACTAGAACGTACTACCCATAAGCCATTGATTCTATAGAACCGCCATTCGTGGTTGCCTCGTTTTGTTCTATGTAAGTGTAGTAATCATTACTTACCCGACATACACTACCATTGAGGGAAGAGTGACGAGGTAGACCGAAGGGTCGGTTGGCGCTGGGGTAGAGACGCGCATGTCATGTGGTACCATGAAGTACATGATGTGTGTAGAAGCTGCACCGGGGGTAGCTCCAGGGGTTTCGTGTTTTAACACTGGCGCCGTCATGGGAACCTTTTGGTCTGAAGAATATATTGTTACACTCTTTTACGCAAATTCAAAATTATCTACATTTACGACATATTCTAATGCAACGTAATAACAACTAAATGCAAATTAATAACCAATATATGGCATCCTAATATAAAAGAGAAACAACACGCTATTTGAGAGCGTTCCTTATATAAACATAAATGTATAGTTTGGAGTGAAACATGCTGATCATTGTCATTATAAGTCATTTCTTGCTCCGACAAAAACACAGCTAGTTTATGATTGTTTTTTTTTTTTACATAATGTTTGTTAATAACAACTAATTTGTCTATTTCAAGCATTGCTCGGATATTAGAACATATGTGATAACCTCAAAAACAACTCCAGCTGAAGCGATATTTTTAAAATTGCTACTTTTGATTGGTCGAATAATGACGATTTAGTAATTAATGACTGAGCAATTGCTGCATTTTTTTGTCAAAAATAAGTAAAAAACAACAAACTTTGCATATAGAAATTGTTGTTTTGTTTGTAAATGAAATAATAAAGAAAAAACAAGATTTAGTCCTAAAAAACCTGCTTGCACTGTTTTCCGATAAACCTTAAGCTTGATGAAATGTGTTCTCAACATTTGTGAGATATATACGGTATAAATAACAAGAACAAAAATATTGTTAATTCCTAAATTGAAAACAAAGTCTTCATAAGGATTAATCATGTAATGGACAATTAACAGAAATATGTCAACGACATTAAGATACTTACGCATTGAGTTTTCCCCGGAGATGTACTTGAAGAGTTTGTTAAACATTTGCGAATTTTGACTTGAACCGTAGTTATTTGTTGTAACATTGGTAGCCACCCACTTAGAATCCTCATATCTCCTTTTCTCGTAACCCTGCATAAAACATAGAGGAGGGTATTTGTTTGTTTGTTTGTATTTTACGTCCCATTAACAGCTATGGTCATTTAAGGACGTGCCAGGTTTCGGTGTTGGAGGACAGCCGGAGTTCCCGGAGAAAAAGCCCCCGACCTGCCCCACGTAGGTATCGAACCCGCGACCCAGTGGTGGTGGAGGGCTAGTGGTAGCAGACGGTCAGATAGAGGAGGGTAAATGTTATGTCTAATTACATGGGCTGTATAACATACTCGCTGAGATACATAGCAAACTAACTCAAATAATAGAAACGATATAGAATATTTCGTATAAGCTGTAGTTCGGTAAGACAATTAGCACTCAAAAATAATAAATTACATTATATTTAATACCGAAAGTGTTCGAATGTTGTGTTTTAAAGAGAGAAAATGATCTTTATGTTGGCAGTATCAAATACACCTGGCTGTCCCCAAGGTAAAATGGATTTCCATAGACTAGTCCTTTCTGATACCTTATAAATATGAAACGATACATGAATGAAATAGACCTTTCTGATACCTTATATTTACATTTGCCCCCGCGCCGTCCCATTACAACAGTGTTAGAGGGCAAGTGTAATTATATAGGCTATAATTACAACTGCTCGACTATAATTACAACTGCCTGTTTCAGGCGTAGGAATATGTAAACAAACAAAATGGCCGCCTGAAATGTATTTTGAGGCAGGGCAAATGGTTTTTGTAGGAATATGTCTTAAAAAAGAAAAATATGTAAATATAAAAAATACCTGGTTGTCTGGATGTAATTATTGTTGATATAATTACAAGTGGCCTCTGGCAAATCTACCATAAATTCCTAGCGGGGTTTTATGGGATTTGCCAGAGGCCACTTGTAATTATATCAACAATAATTACATTGTTTAAATAAATATGAAACGTCCCGGGAGTGATCTGATTTTATCTAGAAATTTGGAATTTGAGAGGATTTCTAACAGTGCAATTTTATATAAACTATCACAACAGCCGGTAAAAGGTAAAGTCATACTTAACAGTACACTAGTATGTAGTGAACATACGTAAAAATAAATAAATAAAAAGATAAATTAATAAATGCACATCATTAATGCGAAAAGACAAAAATCTAAGCTCAAATGCGATAGAAACAGAAAACGATAGCAACTGAAGAGACACCAAAACGAAACAGAAAACAACATGCACCGTCATAAAGAAAATACATGAAATAACAACAGATCATAATAATCAGCTCTAGTTAACGACGATAGTCTCACATGTAGAAAAACCTAGACAAATTAAAAGGACACACATATATCCTGAAAATCGTGATGCTTCGTATTTATAATATCGTTGTATAAAGTTATCATATACAAATTATATCGTTACTTACAGGTGGAGTCATCATAGGTTCATAAGCTGGGCAGTCGAGATCGTGACAGAACCAGTGTTTGTTCGTCATGTTCAGAAGTCCAGGAGGATCTGTCGGAACCCCAAATAGTAAGTCGAGGAACCCTGCCGCGTCAGCCCCCGCCAGTAGTGTCACGAAGCAGGCGAATAACATAGTCTTCATCTCTATCAAATACACTGTGAAAGTAAGCAGTCGTGATTAACACCACAGAAAGGTAAGAGGTTGATTCGAATACTTTGGAGATACATGCTTACCCGAATATTTTTTTGCGATTCACAAACAAAATTAGATCTTGATGAATATCATAAAGATAGTTTAAGCTATCCATAAAAAAGTAAGAGAAATAACATTTCAAAATAGCACAACAAAACAATTTCTTTGTAACAAAGCTAGCTTAGCTACCATTATTCTTACCTGGGAAAGCTGATTCTGTAACGGTGAAGAGGTTTCAAGTGATTCCCAAATGAACTATTTTCTTGCTTTTATATACCGTTGGTAAAATTCTGTTATGAAACAAACTATACCCGATCTCTGGAGGCATAGTTAGCTTAACGTTCTAGAATAAGAAAATGACATTCCTTTGATTTAAGAGAATCGAAAAATTACACCCCCTATCATACTCTTCTTCACTCATTTAGCTTTAATTATAAAAAGCCTCACACCGTGTAATAAAACATAACAGCATAAACAAAGTATTTTAATAAGGTAGAATTAGTGAAAGTAAAATCAAGCTGACCTAGCTTATAGTTTATGCCACAGGTCGGTGACATTACACGGTTGTCCCCATAAGAAAATTGTATAAGCTTCTGCCGAATGGATTGCCATGTGTTCGTACACGTGCTCGCAGAACGTTATCTTGAACTAGCAAGGTTGTGTAATAATACAAAATATCTGGACTGTGAAGAAATATTTCAAAACTCATCAAGTGAAACATGTAAAATATGCTTTGATGACTTTCGCTTAAGATAGCTTACGTTTTCTTTAGAGAAAATATTTTTGTGCATACAATTTTGCATATTCCATGTGATGTATTATATCTTGGTATATAACTTTGTTGGATAATAGTGAAAAAAACCCCAATATGTCTGAAGAATGTTGATAATTTTCCATTCAGGTTTATTGCAATGTCAGGTTCAGGCAGTAAATAAATTGAGTTTTTGTGATGGGGTATAACCGAATGTCGTTTGGAATAGGATACGTATTTTCGATTGCATAACCGGTTGGTTTTATATTTCTTTATAGAACGAATATCTGTAATGCATTTAACATTTGAATTGTTGAATAAAATTTTATTTGTTCATCAAAATGTTTTCACGACTAGAATTAGATTCATTATATCTGTAGATTGTTAGTCGCGTACTAGTCGTGGGAAGTAATGTGTCGGGTAGCAGTAGCCTAAAGGGTACATGTAATACTTGGAGGAATTATAGTCTCATAGGTATGTACCAAGTATTAATGATGACAGGTTTACAGATGATGGCTGTAGGCAATAATGTAACATATATACTGGAAAACGTATTTAACGGGGTGCATCCCATATTCATGGGGTCGGGAATTGGCCATGAGAAGGGACAGGTCAATTTGGACCCAGGTTCAGAGAGACAGAGTATGGGATCGAGTGTGGCCATGGTTTGGCACAGGCCTAGTTACTTAGCTCGAAGTCAGAGACACAACGTGAAGTATTACCATACGTAGATGAGATGTTGTAACCACCTGTACATGTACCTGTAATGAGATGTTGCAACCACCTGTACATGTACCTGTAATGAGATGTTATAACCACCTGTACATGTACCTGTAATGAGATGTTGTAACCACCTGTACATGTACCTGTAATGAGATGTTATAACCACCTGTACATGTACCTGTAATGAGATGTAATCACCACCTGTACATGTACCTGTAATGAGATGTTGTAACCACCTGTACATGTACCTGTAATGAGATGTTGTAACCACCTGTACATGTACCTGTAATGAGATGTTATAACCACCTGTACATGTACCTGTAATGAGATGTTATAACCACCTGTACATGTACCTGTAATGAGATGTTGTAACCACCTGTACATGTACCTGTAATGAGATGTTATAACCACCTGTACATGTACCTGTAATGAGATGTTGTAACCACCTGTACATGTACCTGTAATGAGATGTTGTAACCACCTGTACATGTACCTGTAATGAGATGTTGTAACCACCTGTACATGTACCTGTAATGAGATGTTATAACCACCTGTACATGTACCTGTAATGAGATGTTATAACCACTTGTACATGTACCTGTAATGAGATGTTGTTACCACCTGTACCTGTACCTGTAATGAGATGTTGTAACCACCTGTACATGTACCTGTAATGAGATTGTTGATGCACGTCTATAAATAAACACTACTGTTATCAACTGTTACGTGTGTTTACGGCTGCTGTGTTACACTATAAATGTTATTAAAATGAAAAGATTCAGTTTTATGCACTGTATGGTCGATTACGAGAAATTCGTATCGATAGTCGGCTCAATTAAGGTCCAATTACTAAACTAATTCGATTCTCAGTCCATCACGTGACTGCCTTCACAATGTTTATAATTTGAGTAAACATTGGACAGTGACACGTGTACGTGTCCGGTCAAGTGCTTACACACGTGTTCTTCTTATATTTAGGTCATGCAGGATACTCAATGGTAAAACTAAAAACATTCAGGAAACTGGGAAAAATAGCTTTGTTCAACTCGAAGGATGAGGGCTATTTTTCTGTTGGTAATGACAATCTACATTAAATCAATGTCATTGATCATATCCTGGAACAGATGCACGCTTGGTAAGAGTTGTCTCGCTTGTTCAAGTATGAAACTACTGTAAAATAATCACTAGAAAATATTATAAGTACTAAGTAAGGAAGTACCTGAATAGAATTGAGTAGATCGATGCAGAATTTCAAACAAAGTTAACATTTACTATACTATGTAGCAATCTCGTCCATTAAGAAGGATAAACGTACCACACACAACCACCCAAAATTTTGAAAATCCAAATGGTCTAAACTACTGTTAAAACAAAGGGGCAGTAAAACCCCATCACTACGAAATAAAAAAGTTACTAGGGGTATTGAATAAAAAATATATTTGTGAAATGGTTAACATGACTTAAGGAAAGGCTTTCAATTTTAACCAGCTGATGAGATGATAACTCCATTAATTTTGTGAATATTAGAGTAGACTGTAAGTTATTATGAATACTGTAAAGAGAAGAGTTAGAATAATTAAAAGTTTTGGACCGAATATAGATGGCTGTAATTATTTTGATTTGGCAAAAACCGATTTACAAAAAAATAAATAAATAGTTATGACTGTACTCATCGGAATAAGGTAAAACCTTAAAACCCATGATTTCGAAAGTAGACCCCTCCCATAGCTTAAGAATATACCATATACCAACGGTTAACTTACAACCTGTCTGGACGGGATTTTGAAGTGAATTAAAACGAAATTAGATTGTTTTATAATGCCATACTAGCCGTATATTACGTATCTTTTTTTAAAGCATTACATATACAACAAAAATATGTGTAGATGATACTTCAAATACCTAAATTTAATGGGAACCAATTTCAAAAATCACAGAAATACTAGGAAATAAACACAAAAAACAAACACTTTTTAGTCATATGACCACTTCTTCCATTTATGATTACTTAGTGGTTCTAAAATCAAAAGAATGCACGTTCGTATCTTATTTGTTACGAAACGTTTGGTTTGGTTTTATTTTGTCTAGCGTCCTATTAACAGCTAAGGTCATTTAAAGACGTGCCTCAATGTGTGTTGTGCATGCGTGCATGTGTGTATGTGTGCCGGAGACAGGGTATGTTGTTGTGCTTGTCTCCTTGTGGTAAGGCGAAGCTGATGCCGACTTTATATTGCTATCTCACTGAAATACCATGCCGAAGACACCAAGCACAGCATTCCGCCCGGTCACATTATACTGACAACGGTTGTGCTGAACGTTAAGCAGGGAATAGCAACTACCATTTTGAAGGACTTCGGTATGTCCCGGCCTGGGGACAGAAACCATTGCCTTCCTCACCTTGGCGAACGCTCAACATTAACGCCAGAAGTGAGGTATTGCCAAGCAAGGCGCTAGGAAATAAAAGGTAATTAGAAGTAGAAAGAAAGAAAAAGTTCCCAAATGTTGCAATAGGTACAGCAGATTTATTTTGGCCGTTTTTGTGTCCCTAAGTAGAGGGCACAAAAGAAAATCCCAAATTCTGCAGGGGTTCCCAACATTTGTCGCTTCTGTCGATACATTCAGTGGGTAACAACAGGTGTATTCTTTTCTCGATCCCCGACCTGCAGTGGATGTTACGAAACGTATGAAGCAATAAAACATAAGGAGAATGTGTCTGTAAAACCCTCATAACGTTACACCTTTCTGTTTGATACAACAGAAACTTTTCTCTTCAACCAGTATTTCACGTGAACCGTGCCGGAATAAATCCCAGCTTCAATTGTAACCATAGTCCACTATCAGAGTCAGCGACAAGATTACATCATCTAACCATAGTCCACCATCAGAGTCAGCCACAAGGTTACATCCAACCATAGTCCACCATCAAAGTCAGCCACAAGGTCACACATAGTCCACCATCAAAGTCAGCCACAAGGTTACATCTAACCATAGTCCACCACCAGAGTCAGCCACAAGGTCACCTCTAACCATAGTCTGCCATCAGAGTCAGCCACAAGGTTACATCTACCCATAGTCCACCATCAGAGTCAGCCACAAATTACATCATCTAACCATAATCCACCATCAGAGTCAGCCACAATGTTACATCTAACCATAGTCCACCATCAGAGTCAACCTCAAGATTACATCTAACCATAGTCCACCACCATAGTCAGCCACAAGATTACATCTAAACATAGTCCCCCATCAGAGTCAGCCACAAATTACATCATCTAACCATAGTCCACCATCAGAGTCAACCACAAAATTACATCTAACCATAGTACTCCACCAGAGTCAGCCACAAGATTACATCTAGACATAGTCCACCATCAGAGTCAGCCACAAATTACATCATCTAACCATAGTCCACCATCAGAGTCAACCACAAAATTACATCTAACCATAGTCCACCACCAGAGTCAGCCACAAGGTCACCTCTAACCTAGTCTACCATCAGAGTCAGCCACAAGGTCACCTTTAACCATAGTCTACCATCAGAGCCAGCCACAAGGTTACATCTAACCATAGTCCACCGTCAGAGTCAGCCACAAGGTCACATCTAACCCTAGTCTACCATCAGAGTTAGCCACAAGATTACATCGTCCCATACTCCACCACCAGAGTCAGCCACAAGGTCACCTCTAACCTAGTCTACCATCAGAGTCAGCCACAAGGTTACATCCAACCATAGTCCACCGTCAAAGTCAGCCACAAGGGTACATCCAACCATAGTCCACCATCAGAGTCAACTACAAGATTACATCCAACCATAGTCCACCATCAGAGTCTACTACAAGATTACATCTAACCATAGTCCACCACCATAGTCAGCCACAAGATTACATCTAAACATAGTCCCCCATCAGAGTCAGCCACAAATTACATCATCTAACCATAGTCCACCATCAGAGTCAACCACAAAATTACATCTAACCATAGTACTCCACCAGAGTCAGCCACAAGATTACATCTAACCATAGTCCCCCACCAGAGTCAGCCACAAGATTACATCTAACCATAGTCCACCACCATAGTCAGCCACAAGATTACATCTAAACATAGTCCCCCATCAGAGTCAGCCACAAATTACATCATCTAACCATAGTCCACCATCAGAGTCAGCCACAAGGTCACCTTTAACCATAGTCTACCATCAGAGTCAGCCACAAGGTTACATCTAACCATAGTCCACCATCAGAGTCAGCCGCAAGGTCACCTTTAACCATAGTCTACCATCAGAGCCAGCCACAAGGTCACCTTTAACCATAGTCTACCATCAGAGTTAGCCACAAGATTACATCCTACCATACTCCACCACCAGAGTCAGCCACAAGGTCACCCCTAACCATAGTCTACCATCAGAGTTAACCACAAGATTACATCGTACCATACTCCACCATCAGAGTCAGACACAAGATTACATCATACCATACTCCACCACCAGAGTCAGCCACAAGGTCACCTCTAACCATTGTCTACCATCAGAGTCAGCCACAGGGTTACATCTAACCATAGTCTAGTCCACCATCAGAGTTAGCCACAAGGTTACATCTAAACATAGTCCACCATCAGAGTCAGCCACAAGATTACATCATACCATACTCCACCATCAGAGTTAGCCACAAGATTACATCATACCATACTCCACCATCAGAGTTAGCCACAAGGTTACATCTAACCATACTCCACCATCAGAGTCAGCCACAAGGTCACATCTAACCATAGTCTACCATCAGAGTTAGCCACAAGGTTACATCGTACCATACTCCACCATCAGAGTCAGTCAAATTGTTGCGTGGAATAAAAACTAGAACTGATGCTACGAATGTCCAGTGGTACAATTTGGTTTGGTTTGTTTGTGTTTTACGTTTTAACAGCTATGGCCATTTAAGGACGTGCAAGGTTTTTGTGTAGGAGGAAAGCCGGTTTTCATGGAGAAAAAACACCGACCTACGGCAAGTGCCTTGCGACTGCCCCACGTGGGCCGTGAACCCGCGACCTAGTGGTGGAGGGCTAGTGGTAACAGAATGTCAGACGATATAACCACTTGGCCACCACGACCCCCGTCCAGTGGTACAACAATGAATACATACTGTATTGCAATTCGCTTATTTGAATCCGCGAACGAATTTATAACAAGGAAATGCAATTAGTTGTAAAGTGAGGTCTGAGTGAATATTGTTTTGTGCTTAAGCCATCCGTGAAAATTATATTCAAAACATTTTGTCACAAAATATTAATGATTAACTATACTTATCATTTTTAAATGCAAAAAAAGTACATGTTACACGTAGAACAGTAATAATCATGATTAATTAATAAGAATAATCAATGCTATAGCCAGCATTATCGCCTTTATAGGTTTATTATATAAACGTGCTCAATACTAATGTATCACATCGAAAATTGTTGTTAATATGACATTACTTTGATGTATTGCTCCATATAGTTTTACGGTTTTGTACTATGCGTGCATCGGAGCCATTCTCAAATGACAGCGTGCTAGTTCATTCTAGCAACATTTCATCTCCAGGGCGCTTTGTAATTATTTCTATATCACCTCAAATAACCTGACTTTGGGAGATTAAATAATATCGATGCCTTCGTAATCGTCTTGCTACTGGGCGATAAATCTTGCCTTACTCTGGCTAGGTTGGTATATTCGCGTGGTAGTGGCCACTTACTCGAGCAGTCTCTGTCATCAACACCGCTCTTAAAACTAATGTCTGCGCGTGCTTTGGCGCTACATGACTAATAGATAGTATTGAAGATTATCTTGTATAGATTACTAATTTGATTTTTTGAAAATCAAATTATGGTCTAGATGATAACGTATGGCGTCTGTTGCATTCATAAGGCTTTCCTGCCTGTTTTTGTTGCCTCTTTATAACATTTGTTGTTTCCTGTGTAGTTTATGAATTGATTATTTACACTATGTTTCGTTTCCTGTCGTGTATTCGTTTGTATACTTACCATATTTGTTGTACACTAATTTGTTTCCTGACAGTGTTCTTACAATGTTTGTTGTTTCCTACCACGTGTTTGTGTTGTTAACTTACATGTTTGTTGTTTCCTACCACGTGTTTGTGTTTTTTACTTACAATGTTTGTTGTTTCCTACCACGTGTTTGTGTTGTTCACTTACAATGTTTGTTGTTTCCTACTACGTGTTTGTGTTGTTTACTTACAATGTTTATTGTTTCCTACCACGTGTTAGTGTTGTTTACTTACCATGTTTGTTGTTTCCTACCACGTGTTTGTGTTGTTTACTTACAATGGTTGTTGTTTCCTACCACGTGTTTGTGTTGTTTACTTACAATGGTTGTTGTTTCCTACCACGTGTTTATGTTGTTTACTTACAATGTTTGTTGTTTCCTACCACGTTTTAGTGTTGTTTACTTACAATGGTTGTTGTTTCCTATCACGTGTTTGTGTTGTTTACTTACTATGTTTGTTGTTTCCTACCACGTGTTTGTGTTGTTTACTTAAATGTTTGTTGTTTCCTACCACGTGTTTGTGTTGTTTACTTACCATGTTTGTTGTTTCCTACCACGTGTTAGTGTTGTTTATTTACAATGGTTGTTGTTTCCTACCACGTGTTTATGTTGTTTACTTACAATGTTTGTTGTTTCCTATCACGTGTTTGTGTTGTTTACTTACTATGTTTGTTGTTTCCTACCACGTGTTTGTGTTGTTTACTTATAATGGTTGTTGTTTCCTACCACGTGTTTGTGTTGTTTACTTATAATGGTTGTTGTTTCCTACCACGTGTTTGTGTTGTTAACTTACATGTTTGTTGTTTCCTACCACGTGTTTGTGTTGTTTATTTACAATGTTTGTTGTTTCCTACCACGTGTTTGTTTTGTTTACTTTCAATGTTTGTTTTTTCTTACCATATGTTACTGTTTATTGAACTATTCATCAACTGATGAGTCCTTAAATGACGATATGGCGAGTCCTAACAGGACGATGTGACGAGTCCTAAAAGGACGATATGACGAGTCCTAAAAGGACGATATAACCAATGGTGCCATGGAAAAATATGTTTTCGGCTTTCTACACTGACTTCTTAAATTTTGAAATAGCTGCTTCTTCACATCATATTTCTGGTGATTATTTATGTTTCAAACTGACAATGTTTGTTGTTTGGTGTCATGTTTTTAGTCGCTCGATGTTAATGGTTGTCGTTCCTATTGTTTGTACTGATACTGTTTTGTTATCTGTGGGTGATTTCCATTGATAGTTTAATTTAAATTTGTAGTTACGAGATTTCTGACCTTTGATGTTTACTAGGTTTATTGAAAATATGTGTTGTTTAGTATCAATGCTTGTGTTTTCTGACATGTGTATGTATATCTGCGCATGGTTATTGTTTACTGATAATATTTGCTACAATATGTCACGTGTGTAAAATGTCGTGTGTCCTCTGATTCTTGTCCTTAACCGACAACACTGTTTCTCTCTTATACCGTTATGCAATTTACCGACGATGTTGGATGGTTTTATTCACCTCTGTGTGTTCGTTTTGTATGCCAGCATTTAATGCTTAATGCCAATTGCTTTTATTTGTAGCAATTGACATTCTCCAGTGCCAAATGTTCATATTGAATTGTGAGAAGGAAAACGTCTAAATTCGCACTTTTAACTTTGAACAAACGAATGGCACATTCTACGACTGAAATTTCGCCAGACTGTCACTGACAGTAGCTAAGTGTCTGTGTGTATACCAGGCATCGCATTCCTGACAGATATTCTCAGAGGACACACAAACGAGACCGGAAGCTGGCACCTGTCAGATCAGCTGTGTTCTCGGCCAGAGATGAGTATACAGACAATCTGCGAGAGGATGACAAACTTAATGTCTGTCGTGTTGTCGATCACTTTTCTACCACGGGTGATTTTGACACAATTAAATTGAGTTACCAACACCCGATGTTGTGTGTGAAACATTACAAATGTATTTATGGGGATATAAACACTGTGTTAAATATGGAGACGTGACATACAACTGTCATTATGTTGTAACAGGGATTTTTTTCTTTTCAACTAATTAGTCTTTGTGTTGTTCACTTAACTATTCACTGTTTTCCTGTCATGTCGGGCTTGTTGTTAACTGTTTATAATTATCGGTTACAGTTGTAAAGTTGCAAGGTTATTAAGGGTTTTATAGGTACTTTTATAAATTTGCTATATGTCTTCACATATTTTGAAACACATTAGACATGTATTTTCATGTCTTTTCTTTAGTACATCTAATGAGTAATAAAAGAATGAAAAAACAACATATGATACAGTAAAAAAGTATGTTTTTGACTTTCTGCATTTTCTGGTATCTCGTGTTCGAGTCCTACGTGAGGCAGTCGGCAGGTAATGGCCGCTGGTAGGTGGGTTTTCTCTGGGAACTCCGGCTTTCCTCCACCACCAAAACCTGGCACGTCCTTAAATGACCATAGCTGTTAATAGGACGTAAAACATAAACAAACCAAACCAAATGACTGACTAAATTTTGAAATAGCAGTTCTTTTATCATATTTGCTAACTGACAATGTTTGTTGTTTCCTGGCATGCGTTTTTCTTTTCAGCTAATTAGGCAATTACATCTCCAGCATACACGCAGGCACAACATATAGGAAGATATTAGCCAGGTGGCATATGACTAGTAGTTAGAGCTTGATAAGACAGCTCCTCCGCATTCCTCAAAAACTGTATTGATTAATGTATATGCTAATTGTATATGCTAGTTTTATTAATTGTATATCTTTCCACTACAAAGCGCTTTAGAGTGACTCATTTTAGCTAGATCTAGATAGGGCGCTATATCAAATGTTGTATATTATATTATTAGAATGTTAGCATAGTAAACCAGAAATACCGGGTCAGATTTGTTTTGGAAACATTGTCATTGGAAGGCATACACTTAAACATAGGGACTCTGAAAATAATGAAATGCTAGGTAGAATGTCATTTCAGCTCATAAGGTAGAATGTTAAGACTAATGAATCAGAGGTCCCGATTCTTAGTCGATACACTTGTTCTTTCAATTTTTGAGGTGTTCAATAATTCGTTCTTACTATTCGGCTGTAGATAAATGTATCAACTGTGATAAGTTTGAATTCTTAATATCATGTCGAACTGTGATTTCGTTGTTTAGGCAAAACAAGTTTTGTAAACAACAATATTATGCTGTTCGTAAGTTTCAAATCTCCTTTTAACGCATTCAAATCAGCACATTTATATTTAAGAAAAAATCCTTATTTGATTAGTCATGGTACAATATCATAGAAAGTTTGGAATTTTGAGGATTATGATCGACTATATCTGCATCCATCATTGTAGTTTAGTATGTGTTATACATAAGGCTCAAATTCATTCTTAATGTAAGAATAGATTTCGGTGTCCCAGTTTCCTTAGCGGTGTTTGCAATATGGAACTAAATTTTTGTTGATCAACAACATTATTTGTCTTAATAAATATACTATTTCCCATTCAGATAATATCAACATACGTACCTCCCCTGTTGATAGAGTTTACTTGACACATTTGATTCGATTATCATAAAATATTTCAAGAATCAGAATTTAACTTGGGTAAAGTACAAAAACCACTTAACTAATTTCTTTTCCTATCTGAGAGGTCACTTTAAATGCAAGCGATTTGTTAGGATGTTCATAAGTCTCACAATATATATACAATGCCTACCACGAATAGAGACCTATTTAAAGTGTTAAAAGACGTTGGTGACGTACATAATTCCTTATAATTGACTGGTGACATCTAGACAGGTGCCACATTAAATCGTCTGAAACACACATACGATTTCGCTTCTGTATTTTATTTGTTTTTCGTGTGTGTGAATGTTTAAGATGCATTTTGTGTTTAACACCTTTCTTCATTTTTTGCTGTTGTCTTTGACTTCGAGTGTTTTTCTTATTTGTCAGTTAACCCTTTGGTGTTTTTTCCCCACTATGATCCACTCAAAAAGTTAAGAATGTATACGACAGTACACGAGTTGGTATATATTCTCCTGGTGATGTCATGCATGGGAGCTGGTTTCCAGGAAGCATTTTTCTCTGCACATGTCAACGGCAATTCCAACTAGAAAAAAATAGATATATCTATGATAAATTGATCTAGCAAGTCAATTTTCCCATTTCATTTTGCAATTTCATGATGATAAAACAGTTTCCAACACCGATAACCACGTATTTATGACAGCAATTGAATCTAACATACCCTGTTTAAGTGATATACACAGACACATGCCTTACAAACAGATATACGACTTGTGTTTGCCACAGGACATGTTACTTCGTAACATAACTAAGACGTATGGTGAAGCGACGGCCTCGCTGTGAAGTAATGGTGCCCGAAAATAGCAATAAATAGCAATAATGACATGCTACAATTCAATCTTTAGGCCCGCTGTACCTTTGCTAGTAGAATCATTGTTAAGCGGGATAACAGAAAGAGACAACGACGTAAGACACTGACCGGAGCTTCCTTTATGTTGCATGCAAGGCTATGAAATGCTCATACACTCCAATCCGGGACTGGTAAATGGTGTAAAGGTTCCGGCGATTGCAGGCCATGTGTCCAAGACTTATGTCATAGAGGCGATACTTAACTCGTCAAATGGAATCAAAACAGACCGAACATGGTTAGCATTACATATGTGAGGAAAAACCAAACCCTACAGAAAAACGGTTTAGTATCGATTTGGCATCTAGGCGCTCTGAAATGAGTAGATGATGTTCTGCGGTATGGAGAAGGGTGTTTCTGCAGTTAAAGATAGGCTTTCGTTTTATTCTCAGGACTCCCATACCTGAACATGATAGCCACAATCGTGGTTATACCATGGTGGCTATTATTGTCAGAAATGTCTCTAATAATTTCTTTTAAATCCGCCCTTCTACTCTGGCTGTTCCACTCGTATATAATCGCGTTCTAGTTATCATATTCGGTTTTTTTCCGAACTGGTCACAGTTCGATTCCCCATATCACTGAAAAATCTAAGAAATACTCAGAACGTCTCTTTATAATCGTCAAGTTCGTACATAATTATCGTGACTTTGAGACGCGTCATAGTAAGGAGATCATTGACATTTTGAGATTAAAATTTAATCGGCGATATTCTGATTTTCTGATTGTTTTTCTTATTTTATATCACTCAAGTCTGTAGATGCAAATGCTCTCTCATACATATGTGTCTGTTCACGAGACAACGTCTCCGACGTACGCTTGTAAAGGTCGAACAGCTCTTATCGAGTCTTTTATAATTCACAAAAAAATAAAATAAACAAAAATAAATATATATTGATCAAAATCTTCTCCTTGTTTGCACACATTGTCTAAAATATTGATAATGAAGTAAATGATTCTTCACAGGTCTTCGGTAGGTTGTTTAAGTCCAAATATCTTAATACCTCAGACAATGTTTTGGCAAATGTTGTTATGGTCCTTTACCCCGTAAAGTGACAAACTTAATAAAGCCCGACAGGGCTTTGCGTAAGTTTGTCAGCAATAGGAATGTGGGTTATTAGACTATAACAATATTTACTAAAACGTAACTACATGACATTGTATAAAATTTAAAAAAAAACAAAAAAAACAAAAAAAATACAACAGCAGGAGGATGTTTGTCCAAGTTCTATCAAGAGACATTTGGTATAAGATTTTCCCTCTTTTTTTTTCAATATGTTTAAATATAAACATCAGAATGGCCTTAGGCGAAACTGAAAACACCTCTGTTTATTTTCAATTGATTCAGTGTCCCTAAAGGGCCATATAGTGAAAAGGGTCGATAACTGTCTCAATTTTGAATAAAAAAGAAGAATTACCACCAAAAGTGTCTGAAGAGCTAGATTATCAGGTTTTCGACTGTATAAAGTTTTGGAAATACTGTTTTTGTACACCAAGTAGAGAGCATTACGTTAGTAAATGTGCATTTTTTTTCATATTGCATCATACGTCTTCCGGTTTCTATTGAAACAACATTTCAAATTCAGCATTTGATATTCAATTTGCTAATTTGACAACATGCCTTAAATACTTGTAAATATGTTATAATTATTAGCTGTTGCGTAATTCGTACTTGAATATGTATTTAATGCAAATGGTTATGAAGATTTGAGTTAAATCGAAACACTTGACGCTTCACAATCTATAATACAGGCATTTGGTGGTGTTAGTTTAACCCTCCACCAACTATTGTTTCTTGTGTATTACACAACACTGTGTGCCGCCAGTGTTACTAGAACGCGGCATGTTAATGGTTTACGACATTCATGAAAAACCGAGAGCCATGTTATTGTTTCTGGTCATGAAAGCCGTGGAAAATAGATTATTGTAGAACAAATCTCGTGATACCGGATAGAGTATTCAATTAACTAAACAATTCACACTTATGCTTTTATCGGCAGAAATATTAATATACGAAACGACATGCCGAGCATGTTTCCGGACCACAACTCAAGACTAGCGTGAGCCCCTCGGGGTTTGTTCAGGGACGCGTAGAACAGCCTCCGCAGTGTGGCTAACATACAGACATGCTATGTTCATGTTGCAAATGTCGATATTGTCATTTTGTGTTACTCACGATCAGTGTACAGGGCTTATATTCAAAGAAAGTACACCGTGGATGCTTACTGGTTCTTATGACGAGATACAGAGCGATGATGGTCTGTTAAATTTCCGTTTAAGATGCTTCACCAGACACTAAAAAGAACACCAACTGTAAAACGGGCTTAATTGTATTATTTTTGCGTCTGATTCAGCAAAGTGAAATCCGTGCATTGCTAACTTGACCAGCTATGCTTATTTTGGAACAGTATACATACTCGCATGTGTTTTGTGTTCGATTAAATTGGTTCCCGAACAAAAGTTTTTTATTTTCGTTCTGTAATCCTAAGATCGTACCCTTTATATGATAATAGAGAAAGTTTAAAGGAAGTATTATACTGTTTTCACCTACCACGAAAAGCGCAAATATGAAGGCAATTATCAGTACAATTGATTGCATTATACCTACTCATATGAGACCCTATGATTTAGACAATAAATGATCTATGTGACGTTTCGATGACTAGTACGGTATGAACTCTGTAACCTGCATCAGACAAATGACCAGTGACGCGTATGCACACCGTTACAACTCTGTGGCTATACGCTTCACTGGTCATTTGTCTGATGAAGGTGACAGAGTACTTTCCGTACTAGTCATCGAAACGTCACATAGAAACACTTATTGGTTGTGTTACAAGAATCTTTTCGTAATGATTTAGTGAAGGATTGGCATCGGATAGAAATAGTGTTAGATCGCGTTTTTTTCTTCTAATTATGTTTTTGTATACTTTCATACTGTTCCATTGCGTCACTGCGTCCCTGTGGAATGAATGTGACAGAGGCGGTTTTGTCGATGTAAGCTGTAGAGTCATACACAACCTCAACATGTTTGTCATCTGTAGATTCAGTTTTGTATTACCATGTTTGATGCTGAGTCTTATAATTTGTCTCTGAAAACTTTATAGTCTGTTTGTTTCCCCATTTGGTCGGCATATAAGCAATGGCAGTTACGTTTGTAGTATTATTTTTTGATTGTATTTCTACTGCGGGTTGATTCAATAGGTCGTTTCGTTAGGAGTATGTAGTGCAGTACTTTGATCGAGATTATTTCTCAGATATTTCTCCAGGTAGTTTAAAGTGTTTGTGTTTTAATATCTTCTTGTCACGTTCCTTTACTCACAGGCGAGGTTAGATACCCAATTAAGTCGTTCCGTTCCGTTTAATAGGATTAAAGTACATGTCTTCAATAACGTTCCGCTATGAGTAATGAAGATATGTATTATAATCAGGTTGATGTAGGTGTATATGGTCAATTTATTTGATATATGGGTTGAACGGGTGGACATTAAACTTACATATTACATTTACCAGTGTGTAGAGACTCCACTTTACATGGAGTTGTAATGTCCAATGAACAACTGTTTTTCACGTTAACATTTGTTACCTTTTCTGTATATGAAGATATGTTATGAATTATAAGCTAGTTTTGATGTTCCTTGACAGTCTGTAGTACCGGTAAGGGTTGAATGTAACCCATCTGAATCCAATATTGTTATACTTAGGTCTTTGATAAACATTGTTTTGAGCCATGTATAAAGCGCTAGGCTATATATTAATTGCAAAAACCATCACCATGTTTGCATGAGGAGTGCATTGTACATCAAACACTGGTAAGTAATGTGAAAGTGTTCAAACTTCCTCTACCTCCGAAGAAGAAAGATGGACGTTACTTGAAAGTAACATTGACTTTCGACCTTGAAGAAGGTCAGGAGGCCGAAATATTGGGACATAGAGTTACATTAAATTTTGTTCTATTTTTTTTTTTTTTTTTTTTTTTTTTTTTTTCCCCCCTTTTTTAAATTTTTTTTTTTTTTTTTTTTTTTTTTTTTTTTTTTTATCTTTTCCACCCTTTTTGAAATTATCTATTATTTACAATGTAAAAGTGTTCTAATTTTTGCGGATTCACTTAAACAGTCAATTTCACAGGATCAAATTTTCACAGATTCTGCTTTGTAAGCCATGGTTAATTGTGCAACACTAAGATGGAATGATTTACAATAAAAAAAGTCATGTGATATAATTTTTGACGGATTAAAGAACTAATAATGAAACCTCGAAAATTCTGAAGATACTGAACCACCTAAAATTAAAAACTTTACTGTATTTTGACAAAGAAGCTGCAAAACATATCACTTTACTTTTTATTCTTAATTCTTAAATAATTACATAATCGCATTTAATTTACATCCAATGGATTACTTATTGAGGAGATACGTTGGAAACAGTCATGATTTTCTCTCCAGAAACTATAATAAGATTTTAAGACCGAGCCCAATGTAATTGGTCATAATAGTATATGTATGTTTTTATACTGTTTAGTTGGAAGTATACTGTCCTAAAGAGACTCTGGCGAGTTGCAGCTATGTACCGTGTCCTATTACATGTAGTTTGATGGTACTTGGTGGAACAACTGGAAATTAAAACAGAACACGTCAATAGCGACTTTTATTTCATTGTCAAGTATCTTAGTGTTGTCTAAAGCTTGGTCAGCTTTATATAACATACGAGAATATTTTGTTATGATATTTGAATTAACATATATCATCTCATGACAACGAATAAGATCATTTAAATATTTACCCGTTCTAAGATTCTGTATAATGAAGAATATTGCATATAATTCTTTTGGTGTAGAATTTATCTTCTTTAAGTTTAGGTTTTTCTCTTTCTTTCTTTCTTTTGTGTGTGTGTCTATAATGGTTAAGCTGACACAATGCTATCCACTGGTCTCTAGCTAACGTCGCGATATCAGCTATCTTTTAAATCATTTCCAAATTACCATCACAACGGTTGAGTATCCGATAAAGGTGTAATTAAATTTTATGAAGATTCTTCAAATACATCGTTAAAATTTGGAAAATCCATAAATTTTAATTTAGATTGTTGCATGTTATTCATAAACAAAATATAAATTAAAAAGATATATTAAGATTTTAAACGTGATGTGATGGTTAATTAGTTTCGTGTTTATCTGAATGTAATTTGAAAGTTAGATACCACGGGCGTAATCACCTCAACACTGCGTTGAACATACCGGTAATCGATACGGTACACACTTTTATGTACAGGACTGTAAACCCGATAGGAGTATTGATGGTTTAGCCAAATTAACAGAATGAAATGCATTGAAAACGAAATATTGTCGGGTGCTAAAGACTTTTTTTGTGAAGAAGAAGGACAACGTGTATAGTTGTTGGGAGAGGATGATTTTATCATTCACATTTAATGGTAAAAAAATCACAAATTTTAGATTGCTACACTTACTTTCTTCTTAAATTTATTGACATCGTTTTTAAACGTATATTAACTCAAATTATTATTTCCTCAAACAGGGAAAAAGAAAATGAACCATTTACCCCATTGAGGTGAGATTGGGAATCTCAACACTCGGGGGAAAGATGCTTAAGTTACAAACCACTCGAAAAGTCCTCCCTCATATTGAGATTGTCCTATCTCACTCCCAATTGTGTGAAAAATGATATTTTACTTCCACACTGCACTTGTGTTCTCACGCGCAATTATTCTGATACGTCACCATCGCGTCATCACTTTATGCAGCGAAACCAGGAAAACGTAATCATTTTGTCACACATGATGTTAGCGCAATGCACTGGGTTTACCATCACAATATGGTTTTAAATTAGAAGATGTGGGAAAAAATGCTCATTCTTGTCGGTGTAGACAAGAAAAATTAAAGGGCAAGATTTTTGAAATTTAGCAATCGGCAAAGCCTCGTCACACCAAAAGCTTGTCGGACTAATGTTATACTTTTATAATGATATAACATGAAAAATTAGCTGAAATTAAATTAATTTGGTGTTAATGTTTTATTTGGTACATCATAAATCTTTGTATGGGAGTTGAAGTTTAAAGATATTTCTTAATGTGAGAAACAATGTATAATGTTAACGTTTGACTTTGGTACATAGTTGATAATTAAACATGTCAGATTCATAATGCAATTATTGTTTGAGCTATAGGTACATCATAAATAGAAGGGGCCGCGATGGCCGAATGGTTAAGGCGTCTGACATTCTGCTACCACTAGCCCTCCACCACAGGACAGGCCACTGGTCTGAGGTTTTCTCCGGGCACTCCGGCTTTCCTCAACCACCTAAACCTGGCAACTCCTTAAATGACCATTGCTGTTGATAGGACGTAAGACCCAAACAAACATCATAAATATATCTTAGCATATGAGGTACTCTGCAATAAAATACACCCTAATCGACAGAGCTTTGTAGTATACAAGCAGAATAAATAAATAACCATGTAAATGATAGCTGTATCACCAGCCTTACATATAACGACACACAGCTGAACCCGGCTGATCTGGACTGATACAATCTACATTAAATCAAATTATATACCTGTATACGTCAGAACAGATGACCTTTTTGTCTGTTACCAGATATATCCTTGGTAACAAATGTATTTAGACTAACTCGGTGTAATTTTATATGATTTTATGGCGATATTTAAGCTATTATAGAACATGTCGTAGTACTAGTATTACTAAATCGGTTTTACTTTCTCCTTATGCTGGGGTCGTAACAATTGTCTGGGGGAACTCGTTATAGAACAGAAGCAAACTCAATATGTGATGACCTGTTACACCAATCGTGAAGGCTGTAGATATTTTCGTCAATAGTACGTTGCCTACTTCGTCGATTAAACACGTATGAAATGATAGATTTTCCTGATATTTGATAAAAAAACCCCAAAGAAATGATGACCCCCCCCCCCCCAAAAAAAAAAAAAAAAAAAAATCAGAAAAAGAAAATAACATATAAAAATAAATAACTGCCATAGAAATAAAAATAAATATCAATCAAGACGAATTTCTCTTGATCACTTCAATTGATAGTATACGAATTATGCATTTGACGTTGATCGAAATTCCCCATATAAAGCATGTGATACACAATATGGTATATATTTCAAATGTGATCGTTCTAAAAGAATGATTTACACTTTATAGTTATATTTGAAATTTCAATTATTTATTATACCCTTTCCTGAAATACCTGTTTTTCATCATATACATTTACAGCGTACTGCAATACTCAAAGGACTTTGGTTTAATAATTCCGTTATTATTGATAACAACGTGAAGCGATAAGGCTATGAAGCTTGTGAAAATACTATTTTTGCCAAAAAACTGACGAAACACATTTCTGAAATAGCAAATCAGGAACGGAGATAAGATTGTATTGGATTATATGGGCGTCCATAGACAGTTGGTATCAAATACACGTTTAAAATCAGTTAGAGTTTAACTGTACTGTTTAACACATTTAAATTTTACTTGAAAGTATTTCCATTTCCAGTATTCTGTGGTGAGGGGAGGGGGATGTCCTCAAGATATCCCCTATTTAAAAGGAAAACGATACACTATATAAAATAAGTACTTCGTTAAAGTAAAAATGAAATTTAATCTTCATTAGTTTAAAGAAATTCTTTGTTTTAAACAGTGATTTTGTTGACTTGTGTATTTATCACGTAACAACTATATTTTAATCGAATATGATATTATGTGATGGTCCTCGCCTCACACTGCCCTGTTTTTCATAAACATAAACCAAATACCGAGAAAGTGCTTATTGTACTTACTATAAGATATTTTGCTGTCACGGGATTTGTTATTTGGAGTCGTCACTAAATGACGTCATTTTCAGAAGATTTTTGAACTCTCATTGATTTCCTGCATGTTGATATAACCAGTGAAACTTGCATTCAATTTGTTATCTGAGAAAATGTTCTTTTTCAGTTTTGACAGCCAGTTATAAAAAAATCCTTCACTTTGATTATAATTTATGATTGTTTTGGCCCACTTTTGATTGGATGATGCTGATTTCATACTTCATGTAAAGCTGATGTGTATTTATGTAGTAAATGTATATGACAATACGTTTACATGACTTGCACATTTCCTGCAATCTGATTGGCTAAGACCTGCTTTGCTTACATAATGTCATATATCGACCTCGGGACACCTGTATGTTGCTATTATATTATATCCGCATGCGTACGTACCCTAAACAGCACAAACAGTTTCCATGGGACTTCCATAATGTTCCCAATGAGTATAACTTAAATGAATTAGAACGTCTGCCTCTTCAAGTGGAATCAGAATAATGTTCGCTTCTGTTTTCCCCTCAGAAACGTCCGTATTGTTCAAAGGACACAGACTGAGTATTTAGTAATTAATATTTTTTGTCAAGTGTAATATAATAAAACAATTATTACCATGCGCTAAGGTCAATCTAATTATTTAGCAACCCGGATAAGGTTATATTTCCCGAGGTGGATTGTGATAATTTCATAAAATGGTTCATAGCGTGTATATTTCATATCCTCTTGTTCAAGGAACAGTGACATGGAAGTTTTACATTTCACTTCGTCAACCTCACACATATGTTTAAGTCCTCTTTCCACTTTTTGACAATGTCACCCTTGATATATCGCCAACCCCCTTTGTATCATCAAAATACAAGACGTGATACATAAAGTGCTGACAGAGAAGCTTACAACACGGTGTTTCGAAAGATGTAGGTTAATGGAGATTGTGGGGATTTTTTACTGGTTGCCAGCATGATCTCATTGGAAAACAGTCTATCTGCCTGTGTAATATGCTCATTAGTCTGCCATGTTGTTTCGTCGTCACTACCCCAGTTCTCGCGCTGAGGACGTGATAACACGTCATTTGGATGCAGATCGACATGGTGGATGTTGTCAATGATGCAACAGACGCTCGCACCTCCGTAACACATGGTCTTGTTATCCTGTTATCCTTGTACTTTTTTCAATGATGTCTATGTAAACCATTCCTTAGTACATATTTTGCCCTAGTTTTTATCCATTTTTAGTTCGAGTTACGGTATCGTTGTCGTTTGGTTTCTCTTGCTTGTTTTTTAGTTGAAAACATTGTGGCAATGCAACAAAATTATGTTGTTTATGCAATCCCAATGGGAAAGAAAACCGAAAACATCAAAATATCAGATCACCCTCAGGTTACTGTGCGGAGAAACCACTAGTCGATTTTGATGTCTAACCGTGGAGTTATAGACTGCAACGTTCAAATAATGCAATGCACACGAGGTGTGTGTATATACCTTCGTATGCAGGTCTTGAGTCATTGAAATATATTCAATCAATCAAGTTAACTTTTAGATTGCAAATAACAAAAGGTTGGTCGTATATTCTGATGCAAATGAATTCCATTACATTTCTTGGCAAATATTTTGACATGAGATTGAAAATTCAATTTATTGTAAAACATCATTGAACAGTATATGGCCTTTTAGCACGGTTTCATTTATTTGTTTATAATACCATGCTATACCAAATGCCAGGCATAGCAAAATCTATCTTAATCTGGGGATAACAACGTCAGTGTCATTAAAATTACGGGGAAATTTCACAGGAAAATTTCACATAAAACGCGTAATACCATCTGAAAGCAGTGATTCTAGTAAGTACAAGAACCTGGACTCAGGCTCCAGAACCCCCCCCCCCAAAAAAACCCTCACTTTATTACCCATCAAAATTCGTTCATGCTATAATATAAGCGCCAGCAGCCATAGCGCTTTAAGTTT
Organism: Mizuhopecten yessoensis; assembly: GCF_002113885.1. Taxonomy (NCBI): domain Eukaryota; kingdom Metazoa; phylum Mollusca; class Bivalvia; order Pectinida; family Pectinidae; genus Mizuhopecten; species Mizuhopecten yessoensis. The sequence goes on along the minus strand of NW_018407191.1, from coordinate 1,134,845 downwards.
GATGAAAGTTCACTTCCGTTGAACTTAAGTTGTGCTAGCAAGGGGGCATAACTCGCGGTAGTCCAAAAAAGTTAACAATTTACAATCTTTACAGATATCATGATAGACTATTGTTCGATAAGTCTGATGAGCATAAATAGTGAGGAGATTTCGTTTGAGTATTTTTTTTTAAACTGGGCTGGTTTGAATTTCGACCGAATCATCACAAATGATTTGATTTGAAATACCTAAGCACAAAAAAAGAATCAAGGTTACTAAAAATGGTTTAAGAATGTTTGAAACAGAGTTTCGATATGTCATTGATTATCCAATGTTGCGCTGACCATAAATACAATATAATACTACCTACTGTAAAAGTTGACGGCGAGGGATTTTTTGACTAAAGATCGATCGATGATATTGTATCACCAAAATGACTAATAAGATAGTCAATTGTTTGACAGCCAAACTCTTACTCTAAGGTTGAGATTTCCCTGTCCACGGACGACACCCATGCTTGATTATTTTTCTCCCATACTCGCAATATACATGCAATTGTCAATACTATTCACGTGTTTATATGCTTGTGTTCCATGACAGGCACGAATAAATACAGCTGTGTTAATTTCAAAGGAGTGACGAACCCTGACCATAAGATCAGATATCCGTTTTAAGCACAAAGTTAACAATATTTTAATTCAATATCTAAAAACTTTAATACAATTTATGTAAGTAAATACTCTTATACCAATTTTTTTTTTTAACACAGTCAACACATCAGACAGGCTTATCAAGAACGGGTGAATCCTGTCTTTTACGGGCAAGTAAGGGAGAAAATTCTATTTGTTCCTTGAATATGTCGAAACTATTGATATTTAGTTTCGGAACAATGACTAGAATCAATCTATGTTTTATACCTTTCGTTTCCAACCACCCTTCATATGCAAATAAGGTTATTTAATGTACCCCTATTTACGTTTCTAAATGATAACGAGTCCCACAAACAACTATGTATACCGATAGGAGGATCTTCTTCCCAGGGCACTTTGTCAATAAGACGGAACACATCTATCTACTCCAAATGGCCTATACGAATTTGTCGTTGTTTTATTGTTCGCAACCGCAAAATAACACGTTACCCTTTGATCGTCGGTTTGATAAATCGTTGAAGGAAAGCCTAACATATTATCCAGAAGAAAATTTCAATTGACTATCTGTAGAGGTAGGTTTTTTTCCAGGAGAATGGATGACGGCACTATGTCAGAGTCAAAGACAGCTTATCTATTAGGTATCTGATTTTGTAGGATTTTCAACAGAGACTGTTATCTAATACAGTTTAAATGTTGGTGATCTAAACAATGTATTGGAACCCCGTATCCATGGTATTTAGTGTGTTTGTGTAAAAGAAAGAGAACGTGATATGAAACGAACGAGATTTGCAAGATTCCTTCTTGAATATTTCAGCCTTATCTGTTTAGTAACTTTAACCTGAATAAATTTGTTTATTTTGTTGAATTCATAATTGGAATTACATTATTTGAGATATGAAGATTCTTATTGCAATAATTGTACTGCCAATTTTCACATTTTTTTTAAAAGAATCATCCACGTTGCTTCCATTGTTTTTCCAGAGAATTCTTTGGGACAGCATCTGTGTGTGCTGATTAAGGAATGGTTACTTAAGTATACTACTACTCAGTGGTAATACCCTTAAACCATCCAACAATTAATTTTGAGAATACGGACATTTGAAAGAAAGAAATATTTGGTCTTGCTACGGCGATAAATCGTATTTTTGTTTTTCTTGAAAGTGTTATTGTTTTATCGTTGATGCACGTCAACATATAGAATCAATTTAAAAAAGTACATTTGACAATAGAGAAAATTCGCAGTCGCCATCCTTATTTCATCGTGAAACATGTGTTTATATTTCCTTGTGCGATATATCTATCGACGATTTTGATTATGCTCATTACTGTGCCCTTCGCTTTCGTTGTTACTATCACGATTTTCTTCTTCAGACGTGACCTTGATTTGCATTCTCTCATCGATGAGACCGTGTGTACATATCCTTCCGGAACACGTGAGGTTAAATATATTTTTTTTAGGGTCTATGTATTTATATTTTTTTTCATGTTTTGCCCTAGTTTTATCTATTCTGTGTTTGAAATACGGGTTTGTTTACATACGGATATTTTCTAATTTTCGGGGTATTACATTAGGACACAAAACCAAATCCAGTTCAGATAGACAGCAAATTGTTGATGAATTATGAACTCATCATTCCCACAAAGCATCATACACGTAGCAAACCTCAGAATGCGTTGAAATGTCAAAAACAAATACTGATAATAAAATGCCTCATCGCTTGCTAAGTCGATACCGGTGCAGCAGTTGTCACTGTTTGCAGAAAGGTCGTTCCCCAATCCCATAACTTTTCCATAAAATCCAAGTCAATTGGTCCAAAATGACTAATCAGAAGATGGCGTTCCACGGCCGTGAATTGATCCTTTACCCATATCAGCCAAAGCAGGCATCGTGAAGCAATTTTGTACAGCTCATCGAACGAATGTGTCAATATTTGCTTTGTATCATCAAAACGTCATCTTCACCCAAAAGCTAGCTTTCCTCATCGCGGAAAGTTCATCTCTCGCCATACGCCTGACTCACGAGGTTCCCGCGTAAATGTCATTTTGATGACTATGTGATGGACGGGAGCCCACGTGATATAATTGACCGCTGACTGGGTGAGATAGGCAGTGGTGAAGCTCGGACAGCATTAACACACAGGGTCAGGAGTAGACAAAGTTAATCATGTTCTTAAATGACCCTCGTGTGAGAACAATTTCTAGCGTATAAAGGTTACATACGACATCTTGTATATAAATATATAACATGGATTTTAATTGTTTTCAATATCTGGAGCAGCAAGGTTGCCAATTACTACGTTGGATTTTTTTTGGAGTCATAAAATCAATAAACTTCTGTAAGTTGGCATAAATAAAGTCAACATGAATTAGTCAGATGTCACACTAGAAGTCCGAAAAGTGTACCAATAAAACAATATGCACTAGTTTTGTGTAAATACAATTAGACATCATTTATCGAGACACCGCTGAACCGGGTGGTCTTTGGGGAAAAAATCCGTTGAAAATAAAATCTATGCTATAGCACATTTTTGTTTTTCTAAAAGTTGTATAACTATGTAGGATTTTGTGCCATAAAGGCAATAAATCGCTCTCAGTTGGCACACAGTGTCAACATGAAAAAGTCTGATGTCACTCTGAAAGTCCAAAACATGCACTTTCAAGTACCAATACAACACTATGAACTAGTTTTGCGAAAATAAAGTTAGAACGCATTTATCCAGTCACCGCTGAACCGGGTTGTTTTAAGAACATGTTCTTTACAAAAATGTTTCCGAAATCAAGTCGTTTGACAATGAAGCCTTTTATTTTCTTACTTCGGAAATCATTGGCTGGATATTCAGGTCTACCATTATAAATGATACATGTGAAATGCATATTTACGTAAAGGCTAACTCTTGAACATACCGAATGAGGATAAAGTTTCTCTTAAGAGATCTGGAAGCATTCTCCAATTGTACGTTTACCTTAGTCATATAAGATACCAGTGGGTTAAGTGTTGACACATTTGATTCGTGAAGCTACCATGATTCAACTAATCTGTGATATGTAGTTTTGACGATTAATACGTGAACTTACCATGATTCAATTAATCTGTGATATGTAGTTTTGACGATTAATACGTGAACTTACCATGATTTGGTACATATGTGATATGGAGTTTTGACATACCACCAACGCACTAATCCATTTAGCATGCCTATTTTCCAAAAGAGAAAATCCGCAGGTGCGGTAGTGGCTTAATGGGTGGAATTTTATTCTATAGATATGGCAGGGGTGAGAGAGTGTTTTAATGTTTTTGTTTTAAGTTTATAGTTTATTAGAGGTGAGGGAGTGATTAAATGGGAATGTGTTACTTTATGTGCTACAATGTATGTATCAAAACACATTGACCTCTATACACATAGATGATACTTGAACATCATTATTTGTACCTTTCCACGAACAATGATTGTGAAGTGAACAAAGCATGATGTACAAGATCTCTGTTAATCTCAAATGAAGATATAGAAAGTTGAAACTGTCGTTTGATTTAGGTGAGTGTTTGTTACCTTGATGTACCGTTGAGATATATACCAGAAACGGAAACTATGCTTCGTACAATACGTTTATGATTCCCGGGAAATGTTCATAATTAAATTAATTTAACACACACAACAAAACCATACCGAAGCCGAAGTGAAAATAAAGCCGTAGGTCAAACTCCGCAACGATGTATTTAGGTCGAACTATTAACAGAGGTAAGATTTAAACTAAGACCATTGAAGAAGGCACAAGGAGAGTTATAACAGATTTTACCGGAAGGGTAAGCGTCTGCTGCTTTACCGAGAACACGCGCCTTGTAACTTAACGTCATATTCCAGTAATGTACCGTTCTCAAAGCGAGAACCAGGGAAGTGGCAACTTAACCACAAGACACATTTATGAGCATGATAAAAAACATCGAAAATTCGTGTCGAGAGTCCTATCTGTTCTGGCTTTGCTAACTTTGAAACAAACTAACAATTACTAAAACATTGTCACAAGTATGAAACTCCCAGACGTAAATGCCTTGATCGTTTTCTTACCAACTCTTTACTAATGAATTGCTTCATGGAGACTCTAACCTCTCAACAGCTCAAAATATAGAAATATTCGAGAATTCAAAACTTTATTGTCCAGTCTAAACGTTTTGGTTAAGCAATACAAGTATACATATATTGATAAAATGAAATTGTTCAAACCTCACAAATGATGCCATAAAGATACATTTACTTGCCATTTCATGGAATGTTAATTTGACTTCCGTAACTTGTCCATTACCACATATTTTTCTTTCGTCATTTGTTTACATGATCAATTGTTAGTAATCTATAAGGCCACTAGTTTGTTATAAGGATGAGAAGGATTTATATAACTAATCAGTACTTAATACCACGTCCAGGTTTTCTTATGTGATTTCTGTTATCATGCCATGTATTTCATTACTTGATAAAATACAGTTTAAGCCAAAAAACATCGACCTTCATATCGCAGAAAGGAACAGAATATTAGAAAATATACTTGACATAAAAAAATCATATTTTAGACACAATGAATATTTGTAACTTACATTAATGAATATTTTTCTACAATTTGGACTTTTATGACGAATCTGCTATCCTTAATACATTCTTAGTCTGTATGCTTTTCCAGAGACCTTTAACTATGTAGTTCTGATGCATTCTTGGACTTAGTCAGTTTCCGGTCACTGGTAATAAATACAATCCCTAATGTTTATGATAAAGTACTCTAATAACATATTGATTTTTCCTGTCCGTGATGCAGAAGTTTGTCCTTGTCATTCTCTGTTCCAGAGATCATAAGTCACGACAGGGGATGTATTTCTCTCAGAAATGCCAAATTCTTCCTCACTCTTTAGGCAATAACAAATCTCCGTTTCCATTGGTCAATACACATAATTGACATCACTTAATAATGCTTTGAAACGGCAAACTTGTAACGTCGGGTTTATTATCATCAGTTTCTGAAGCAAAATATGAATTCCCTTCTTTACACTAATGTAAATATATTTGATCTTTATACCATACTTCTTCTTACAAGATGACTGCCCTGACCTCAGAATAGATCAAACCTCTTTTATTCTATCCCATGGATGTTGTTGATTCAGATTTGGCACAAATGCTAATACAATGATCACATGATGTTTGGTGTCAATTTCAGATCCAATATGGCTGTCGTAGCTACTGATTGATTAATATATGTTTGAGCTCGGACACAATCACATTTTTTGTCAGTAACTAGTGGTCTTATGAAAATGAAACCCCACGTGATCGATTTTTATGATGCCTAGATGTGCAACACATTTTAACGGAATCGGAAATCCGAGACGGTCGCCGAGGTTTCTTGATAGGCATTTAGAGCTTCAGACCTTAATCCATTGTGCTACTATGCTTAAAGCTTTTCATATAGTCTTTTGCATGGTATTTTGTAGGTATGACATATCTATAATAATAATAATTGGACGCCGATTACTCTGATTGGCTGATATATGAACAGTTCAACCTAAAATTGTGTTAGATTGTTAAATCTAACACAATTTTAGGTTGAACTGTTCATATTTTCCCCAGATGCGCTTTCTTATGATTTCGAGCTAAAACTGATATTGAAATAAATATTTTTGAAATGTTGTTCCGTGTTAAGATAATTTGCTCTGTTAAAGATTCTAACGAAATTATTCTGTTACAATAACAACTTGCTTGTTTCATTTTAATAAATGGTAATTATCTAAAGTATTAAGATAAAGTAACTCGAATCATATAGCTATAGATAGCAATCTACCATTACTCGGTTGAAATCTCTACACCAGTAAAATGGAGATGTGTGTCGTTAACAGCGGCAAATGAAACTAAGAAAATATATAATTTTGCTGTAGACAATAGGACGATAACGGTACCACACTTGTGTTTTAAAGGGATCATTATACCTTTATAATGTCAGAAACATCGTCCCTAGTATTCTCTCCTATACTTTGTATTTTTGAAAGGAAATACTTCACAAATCCACCTGCAAAATAAAGCTCCCGTAAGGAAATTTTAATTCAATTATTTTCGGGGTTATATGCGAGTCTTCATCTGGTATGACATGGGGATTGAAAAGTCAGACTAGACACTTTATGCACTAGTATGACCTTGGAGGTGACTCCGGCGTAAGGTCAAATGAAACCTGTAAAGTCTTATATTGAGACTGGATGCAGTTATAATATGATTTAATATGACATATTTGTTCTATATATTTGTTCTATACATATATGCATCTTTTGTACTTTATCTTCTCCTCACTGTAATAATAGTCATCAAATTGTTCATACAGTTAAAATAAAATGACCTAAGATTGCTCCCCCATCCACTGTATTGTTTTGTGTTTTGTTTTTGTTGTTTTTTGTTCTGTTTTAGTTTATTTGGTTTTGCTCTTGTGTGTTTGATGTCATAGGTTTATATATGTTGTTTTTGCATCAGTGTATCGATGTATATGTCTTTATGTATGTATATGGCATTGGCAAAATTTTAATATCTGCTTATGATATCAGATGAAAATGATGACATAGGATAATGATGGCTGATGATGAGGAGGATGATGTGAGGATGATAATGTTAAGACTACTATCAGATGATGATGATGATGATGATGATGATGATGCTGTTGATATCATATGATGTCAGATGATAATGTTAAGAATAACATTTTATATGATGATGATGATGTCTTATGATGATGTCAGATGATGGTGATTAGGATGACGATGTTAAGAATTATGTCAGGATGATGATGATGATGATGATGATGATGATGATGATGATGATGATGCTGTTCAGAATTATGTCAGGATGATGGTGATGATGATGATGATGATGATGATGATGATGATGATTATGAGGATGATGATGATGATGATGATGATGATGATGATGATGATGATGATGATGATGATGATGATGATGATGTTAAGAATTATGTCAGGATGATGGTGATGATGATGATGATTATGATGATGATGATGATGATGATGATGATGATGATGATGATGATGATGATGATGATGATGATGATGATGCTGTTAAGAAATATGTCAGGATGATGGTGATGATGATGGTGATGATAGTGATGATGATGATTATATCAGGATCTTGATTATTATGATGATAAGGATGAGGATCATGAGGATGATGATGCTAAGAATTATGTCAGGATGATGATGATTGTAATGATGATGACAGATGATAATGATGATAATGTTAAGAATAATATCTTATATGACGATGATGATGATGTCAGATGATGATGAGGAGGAGGATGATGTAGTTAAGTCTTATATCAGGATGATGTTGATGATGATGATGTAAAAAGACGTTTACAAAACTATTTAAAACTTAATAGACACCTTTGTTTAATATGTATGAACAATAATGTACTAAGCAATCATGCACAATGTCATATATGTTTTGTCTTGTCTTGTAAAAAAATAATGAAAAAGAGAAAAAATATATAGAAAAGTCTTATATTGAGAGCAAAAACAGTGTTCACAAAAATAAATTCTCCTGGAGCGTGCACTTTATCTGAAGTGTAAAGTTGATGATCATACACAAAATTCAGCCAGTCGTGTTAGAAAAAAAACACGTAGACGCATATAGAACAACATCTATTGTTCACCATGCAGTTAAGATCTTTCCGAGCAGGAGCGATGCTATTTGATTTCATCGTTTTTCCTTTGACGTTTGTGAAACCGGAATACATTTATTTGAGGTTCGCAAACGAATAGTGGTTAGTATCACGTTTGTTTATATGATTAATGGATTTTCAAATTATAAACACACACACAAGATTTACCGAATGTCCGTTTTAATTCTGAAAATTACCTATGGGATTTGAATTAACATGGTAACCTGTCAATCATAAATTTGGGTGCCTTTTTCTATAAAAAACGTCCATATTATATCTGGATAACCATATGTTCTTGGAAATGTATTATTCCTGTTTCCCAATCCTGAGACAAATGCCGTAATATAATCACGCTCAGGTAGTCGAGTGGTTAAGGTGTCAGAACAACTTTGATCACTAATCCTCTATCACCGGGTCGTGGGTTCGAGGCTACTTGGGGCAGTCGCAATGTACTGGTCACAGGTCGGTGATTTTTCTCCGGGTACCCCAGTTTTCCTCCCATGCCAAAACCTGGCACGTCCTTAAATGACCACAGCTGTTGATAGGACGTCAAAAACGAACAAACCAATCTTATCTTTCAATTTCTAACACGCACATATCACTAGAATATTGATACATGCAGCCGTTGATACAGCAGCATTATTGGTTAAAGCATATAGTAAATTTTTGCATGTCGGTCCTTTTTTTCCTGGTCTGCTGGAGGATGGACAATCAGTCGCTAAGGTTGGCCGTAATCATGGAATATATAGATTAGTATAAATAATAGGTATAAATAATCTGTTGTAGACTTTGTATTGGTTACGTTAATTTGGACTCCTCTACTCATTTGCTGTATTTTGCCACTTTCAACACGGATTGCTTATTGAGACCTTTGTCCTTGAGTACCAGTGCTGAAACAATAAAAGACGAAATAGCCATACTGTGCAGTAAAATTTACTTTGTTTGGCTTTTTGCGATTAAAAAAACAGATTTTTTTTACACAGGTGCTTTCTTGCATTCGAATTTTTAGTGACTATTTTTCGGCCTACGACGAAACATTTCAGCTGCAAATAGGTGAACACAAATACAACATAGGCATCGATATAAATACTTTTTAGTGGCACGTATGAAATTCTATTAGTATTTTTCTAACAATGCTTAATGTCCAATGGGAATAAAATGATATTAAATCGTATACAATACAACATACCCATTCAATTGTGCATAACAGTTCATTTGAAATGTTACAAATTCCGTAATTCTAGAGAGTATGGCCATTTTAATATTAGCCGATATTGAATTTGTAAGCCAACACTCCCTAGGGGAAACATATTGTCTAGGCTCGCGACAAACCCTAAACGATCATGTTATATCGTATGAAAATAATGCTGGTCATTGTTTTACATAATTGAATACAGTTGAGTAAATTTGTAGAGCACTTCATTCTTTTGAAAGAAGCATTTGATGATTCAAGATGATATCAAAGCTTTTTCGAGAATGGCTAGATGTTTTACCATGACATAAATACGTATTTGAATAGTATTTATAACGTTTTGTTTTAATACAGACCCAACATTTCGTGAAATAAATCGTGGAGAACGAAGTGAGAAAGCAAATATCTCAAAATTTATAAACTTGTTACTGCATCATGTGACCATTTCGTCTATTTCAAAAATAGATCGATATTCAATCGATAAATGATCAAAGGTTTAATATAGACATTTTGGACGTTTTAGCTAGAAAGAGTGCATTATGCAGATTCCATGTAATATCTGGGAATTCAAAACGGCCACGTAAGTTAACGACGTACAACATAAATGCATATGTACAAATATGTAAGTGGCAAGCACAAAATCAACACAGCGGGGAATATTTGAACCGACTTCGCAAAATCCAAAACATATACAGTATTGCTGGCATGACATTACGATGTCACGTATTTGAGAGTTTGGTTATAAAATAGTATTGACTTGGGGTGTGCTCAAGTATACGCTACACTGATTCTGTTTTCACAATAACTGTACATATAAGTTTTTCTAGTGTGTTTATTCATATCTCTCAATCTCTCTTTAATTTAGAAGAAATAAGAGAGGCTGGCCTTATAATTGGTGTACCGTCACACCGTGCTTAATTAGACACATTTTGTCATACGTGGACAGCATCTTTAGGGGTCCCTAATATAAATGTGTTGTGATATTTATACTCTGTAAGAATATCTTGGAACAGACCATACACTGACGCTGACAGTGAGGAAATGAGTTTAATGCTTACATAATCGCTTGAAATAATTATGACATACGTAGGTTTAGAAATTCAACACACTAGGATTATTTTTGTCTCGCCTCTCCTCCAAAATGAAGGTTAATACAAGCAATCGATAACACGCAGATTAACCAAACATGTATTTAGGAAGCAGAAATATTTGCTTCGCCGAAGGGATATCTACCTTAAATCGTCACACCAAGCTCGAGTTATAGTGTTTTATGGCGTAATCAGCTTTAGACTATCTGTCGTACTTCGCTGTACATTCTTCCGCTGGTCTTACTGAAAGTTTAATGACCTCTCGGGTAACATAGAAAAAAAATATCAGCAGGCGTAAAGTAATATCTTAAATTGAATTATATATTTTTACTGTTCTTTCTTGTTAGAATCTAGAAAAAAATGTAATTCCCAAATTAAAGGTCACTTGGTGTGTATATTTGTCGATGTGTGCTTTCTATATCAGTGTTTTACGTAGAGTGATAGAATATATTACCTCTGTGTCCTGTTGACAGGACAATTGTAACATGAGAGTAAAAAAGTTAAAGTTTAGCACAAGACTTTTTGCCGATTGTGAAACATCAAAATTCTCATCCTGCGGGTTGATATTTCTCTGTGTGTATCACACAAGAGTATTGTTCTTTGAAACTTCCATATGAAAAAAACAGCAAAAAAGATGAAACGAATGCACGGCATTATTGTCAAGGGTGCATGATAAAAGCGATGACGCTGCCCTGGTAACGCTACAAGAAGAGATGAAAAGACGGCGACGTTTTCAGAATTATACTGCTTGTGAGCGGTCTTTCTCTAGGTAGGTAATACAGGTTAATCTTTTCTCTAGCAGAACCGGTTATGTACTTTTGAAGTGTGGGATAATATGTGGTTCATGGCCATGAGTATATACTAGTATGTATCTTGTAACACATTCCTAATAGTGGGAAAGATATATTCTACCTGATGGTGCAAAATTCGGTATCAGAACCTAAGCCGATGTTCTGGCATCAAAAACGTATCCCGATTGGGTGTTCCACATAGGTCACGTGCATTTTTTCATACGCAGGGGCGGGAGAAATAACTGTAACACATGTTATCACAAATATGGAAATAGAAAAAAATAAAAATATTTTAATGATAAATAAGTAATAAGTAATAAGTCAAAAACCCTGGCCAAATTTAAGAGAGACATGGAAACTCATGTTTTCACGTCTGCATTTTAGGCTCTTTGCGAAGACGTCATGTACATACCATCTTTTATTTATTCATTTATATGCATATTGAGATGATTATCTTCTTGCTTAATGGTGATTGTAAGCCTTTTTTGTTTAACAAGTATAACTAATACTATTATCTATACGTGGTAAAGCACTAAAGAATCATTTTATAAATTATATATTATTATTAAATTGTGTTTGACTGTTTGACGGCAGTCAAAATCTATGCAGTATTTTACTGCGAGAAAAAGTTTTCATATCACCCAATTCAACTCCTGGTGGTTGAATATAATCTAATGTCTTGTGAAAGCCCCCAGTATGTATCTTTCCCTTATGTAAGGTAGCTAACACTCGAGAATGCTAGAGAGATGGGAGTCATTAGCAGTCTATAGGAGTTTAATATATCTACTATTGAAGTTTGAGCTTAGTATCTTGCTTTTTGTGTTCCCAGTAATTATTGGCACTGTTTCCAAAGATATCTCTGTTATGTTCTTTGTGGCGATAATTATATTGCTATTTTCATGGAAAAAGGTTAAACTGGATACTTATTTGAACCCCCCCCCCCCAAAAAAAAACCTGTCCAAAACGAAAAAAATATGATACATTTTTGTGATATTCTAGGTGACTTATTATTGGTTGTTTCTATTGTTGAGCACTTTTAAAATGCAAAATCAGCCTCAACAATTATCTAGTTTCTCTGGCACCAGAGGGACCATGTCATGGAAAGATTTCAGGTGATTTTATGCGAACGGTCCATATTTTATCTCATTCCAACATTTGCATAATCCCTCGAGAGTCAAACAAAAAAATTAAATTGAATAAACTCTCACAAGCGATTTATCAATCTTGGTTACAATAGAGACAATAAAACAGATTTTAGGTTCTATTTGTGCTGTAGAGTAAACGGTTGGTTCATTCGTCTGTAGCAGTACAGAAAAGGTATCACAGTTTTGACATAGGAAACCAGCACGCGCAAACATGGCGTCTACGTTGATATAGTTATAATGGAACATCGTACCTGCATTATTGGTTCGCCTGAAATCATAATGAATTAATATCAAATATTATGATGGCGTTAGATTGGACGACGACCTTCTAAGATTATGACAGGAAGAGGCTATGAAAATATGCTACAGATTACTCTAAAGACAAAATGCAATTTAAATAATTTGTAATCTCGAGAAGAACACATCAAAAACCTTGGATATTGTGTATTAACGCCGTAAAAACAAGATATTGATACTCAATTTCGGTGTCCATGTCTACCGCATGCTGTGTCAGACAATCTCATCGCGTGGAAAGATATTTGGCGTTCGGGTTCTTTGTATATACATAGAAATATGTACCTCCTGTCAGGCGGACCGAAATGGGGTTATAACCTGTTAGCAAATATACGCAATGAAACGTATAGATACGTTACTCTTGGGAGTAAAGCTGTGTGGTAGACATAAACAGGTACTGTTAGACACTCATACACGTCCGTAACTTGTCGGCAATAGCTCCGGTCAATTTCGCCATTCCCAAAACACTAGTGTAAGAAACAAGAGCTTGACCAAATATCCGGAAACCGAATAGCCTTATTGCCATCTAAGCTGGCAGTAAACACTAGACCCGATTCAGTCTAGCACACTTCCGAGAGAAAATGACCAAGATTGTAAGATAAAATTCACCTTTATTTGTTTTGTTAGGGGTTTCTTTATAGCGCGTTCATTTACTCGTGATGTCCAGGATAGAACACTAGATATACAAATGCAATTTCCAAATTATATTTTGCTCTTTAAATGCCATTGGAGATGAATCGTGGAGTTTCGATAGTGCGGTATCATAAACATCTCCTGTGTGCCATTTCGGTAATGAATTCCGAACAACAACTGACATAGGGTCCCGTCGGGTCCCTACCAAGCCTGTAAGAATCGCGCTCGCGTTCTAGCGTTATTGGTCGATTCGCTCAATGGTATTGCTACTCTTGGAGTCGTTTGATAACTAGTTTATACCCATTTCATATCCTGGCAAACTAACAGTGGTAATTAAAAAGGTAATTGATTACCACTAAAGGCAAGAAAATTCCTGAGAAAGACATGTTGAATCCAATATCTAAAATGGATTGTGATTGGTTTTTAACATAAGACAATGCACCTGATTGGTCGGTAAGTTTTATAGAATTATCAAAACTATTGACCTGTCTATACAAACGAAAAGCGGATAAGCTAATTAAACTGCTGTGTCTGAGACGATTGTTTGTAACAGACTGATGTAACTCACCAAAGGTAGCACATTCATGTCTGAAGCAAGTGCCAAGTCGGAATATTCATCATGCAAGGACCCAGGAAACTATTTCTCTCGCAATCATCTGAAATTGGACAAGTAGTCACATCAAGAGCTTGCTTATAAGTACACCCCATGCCTCTGTAAAGCACACTGTTTATTGGTGGCAGCGCACTAACACACTTAACTTCATACCAACGCAATTACTTCATGGAACTTATCTAAATTTATGTTGGTTTTACCAGTTGGATGTAAATGTATGTTTTAATCGTTGAAAACGGAAATGGAGCTGCATAAAGAACAAGGGAATTTGATTATATTCATGATGTATCTGGCTGCTCACTTCCATTCAGGTAAGTCGCAATTTTACTTATTAGTTTAGTTTCTTTATTTAAAATTTATTTGCATGTTAATTTTTCCAATATTGTATCAAACATGATTTTCGAGATGTTTATTGCAGCTGTGTAAAAGATCTGTCTGAACTTATTTTGAGTGCCCATAGAGTCTGATTACATTCGTTGTTATAAATAAAATATTGCCTTAGCCGACTGTGTTTGGGTTCGCTAAGGAATTTTTCTACCTCAAGGAATGAAAATATAGCGCAATTTTTTTTTAACATTTTATAATCTTTAAATGATCTCCATCTTGCAGTTATAGCATGGGCTATAACTGGCTGTGATTTGGAACTGATTTGTTAAAGAAAACTTTGTCCCAGTATGTACTTAAGTTTGCAATAGAAATTTCCACTTCACACCTCAACAATACAATTGAAACATAAGTATAAGCTATTTTCTATCTATATTTACTAGGCCTGTCAATGAGCGATAGTAGCTGTTATAATATGGATTATAGGTTGCAGTGATTGGAACTTATTTGTTACAAGAAAACTTGTGTTCCACTGTTGAAAGTTGAAGATAGTCTGGAAAGCAGATCAGTAAAACAGGTTTTCCGAATAGAACTATTTTAATTGTTTTTAAAATACACATTCTGGAAGGGTTTTGTTAACTAAATTTTCCGGTGTGGATCAATTGTTTAAACTGACATATAAAACCCCATCTAGTATGGTATCATTTTTCAAATCATATTGAAATTGATTTGGAAATAACTGCTTTTTCGAGTGTTATTTTATACAGCACTTTTGTACTGTTATGACATGAAACATATCTCAAATTTTTATATCTCTCGGAATGTCAACTCGACACATTGGGTGGTTTTGATAACATAATATGAATATGAAGTTCATTTATAAATAATAAAGCTGGAGTTTAGAAACAATTCTAAACCACAAAACTCGTTCAGACAAACTTCAGCAAGGATAAAACAACATCAAAACTCGACCCGGGGATATAGAAAGAATTCGAAAAATATAGATACGCTTATGTCATGTTTTAAATAATTTTGAAGGTTTTGAATAACAACTATTAAAGAAAAAAAAGGAGCAAATCGAAAATAGATATTGATATTTCATAGGAAGACAAATAAGACGAATCAGTGAAAAAGTACGTTGGCTGACCAATTTTGACCCATAAAAGTAAAACCTAATAAATATTAATAAATTATAAATATTAATCAATGATTTACATTTTGCCCATGGCTTTATATTTTCATGTATGGCAAATATATATAATTATCATTTCTATAAAACCTAACGACACAACATAATCAAACCTGTTTTAAAACTTATTTGATTATGGCATTCTACTATTTGTAAATTATTTAACATTTTCAAAATTTTATTTGAAATATCGAAGCTGAGTACACTTTTACATTGTCATAGCTAGTCACATTTACTTCAAACTTCCCTGTTTTCATTTGACATTAAGAATAGAGTGAAAGAATTAATTATAAAAACACATTTATTTTGTCGATGGCATTTTTTTTTTTACCTCCTAAACGATGGACGCCATCGATTTGAAACGACAAAGTAGCAATGAATACGCGTTAAGGGATTTACTATGGTTATAGCATAAATAGACAGACATTTACTAATGAAAAATTATCACAGAAATGAGGCTCGTATTTCATCATCCGTCCAGGTATCTTTTCACTTAAGTAACAACGAAATGTGTTCGAATTACAACTATTAATGATAATTTGTAGCATTTTAAACGAACATATCGGTGTGATGTATTGCCAACAGTTCAAATACTCATTAAGATTGCTGTGTATATCATAACATATTCTTGCTAGCTTTCATTCTCATAATTGCCAAGTGACGCCTACCCCTGCTTTATACAAATACCATCCTTACATAATTGATATGGCATTTTGCCTAATTGATTCAGTGGTAATTGATCTACCGACAAAACGGCATGTTATACATGGTCACCGCCGGCATGTGTTATATTTACAACCCACTATGATGTGAATCATAAACTCACTTTATTACATAATCTAGCTCTTGTTGACACACTGGTTTATATTTTCATTTAAACAATTTATGCTTTTCAAAAAAACCCAGCAATACGTAAGGGGCGAAAGACATTTTTTAAAGATTGATCTATCGCGGCATTTCACAGAAAAAAAGAGTATAATATCTGTACCATGTCATGGTAACACTGTTACAACTAGTTATATCCCCTCCTGAATAATGGCGTTGGACTTGTCATTCTTTGATAAATGTTTCACGGTTAATGAATAATTCAGTCAACAAAGTTCCCCATTGTGTATTTATCACTTTTCTACTCTAGCCAAGTTTTGAATTAAACGATATGACTATTTCAGTAGTAGCCTATGGAAGATAATAAGTACCCTTTGTACTTATTCGCCTCTTCCCTATGTCGCCAAAAAATTATATCGAAATAGCGTTTTCTTGTCTTAAACGGTGATTTGTTGCTCGAACATCCATGGTGTATGTACTAAGTTGAAACGGAAGGTAAATCTGAAAAGCGACGTTCTAAGTTCCTAATTTGAACGTTTTCTGCAGTTCGCAACTCTTTGGTTAATACGGCGCTCTTGCGTGATAAACAAACGCCATCATTTATTTAAGTAAATGTCGTTTTTTGCTCCTCCGCTGACAGTCACTGAACTAGCTGCAGTTATGGGGCCATCATTGTAGTTATACATTATATATATGGTAGGTAGATGACTAGTGTTGATAAAAAAATTAGTTAAGGCAATATGTACATTTGTCATACTATTACAACTAGGTGAAAAATGTCATTTTATTGTGGTAAATTGTATGGTGTTACCTGTTTTGCTGTCAATGTTTAAATTCAACCTAATTAAACGTCATGTTTTAACGACAACCAAGCGAAAAGGTGACTTAAAAACTGCGAAAACGCAAAACAAAAAAAAACACAAAAATTCGAAGCATTGACTTACGCTTGTTCACTTTTCTGCCCCCTTTTACGAAAAAAACTGTTTGGCCCTCATCAGCCACCATAGTAACTAGATATAGACGACGCTGTCAAGGGTTGTCAGGTTGATAAAACAATCACCTGACAGTCACGTTTCACATTAACTTGTGGGTAATGTATACTAAGTGTAAACAGCGACTAATTACAGAAACAGGCATCAGATCAATTATCATCAAAGTGCAAAATTTAAACTATTAATTAAAATAATCCCCTTTGAAGTTCGATTTGAAAATTAGAAAGGCTGGTTATCGACGTTTAATGACGCTAACTAACACACTGTATTGATCACTTACAATTCCCATTAGTTGCACTTTCACAGCAATCCTGCTATACGTATTTGCTTGCAGGCGTTCTACTTCAGCTGTAATTATTTCTGAATGAGTGTTAATACAGCAACGGTGAAGGTAGATGTAGCACTGTTTGCATTGTTCACCCAATACATGAGGTTTAGTGATTGGTTTCTGTGCACTAGGAAGTGTTCACAGCATACAGCACTCTACATCGTTATCAAAGTAAATAAATTATAAATAATACTTCCTGTACAAATGTCGAATCAAAGTGAAAACAAATGGCGATAGTCAAACAGTATTAAGAACGTATTTGAAGATTTCTTAGGTTGTTTATTCCTAATAATATTTGTCGCATTCAAATACGAGTGGCAGACAAGATATCAACTCGTGACACAGTAAATGACATTTCGTCACGAGTAGATATTTGTTTGTTTACTTTATCTTCATCATTTGTACCAGGGTAATATGTGGTAAGAATAATGCATATATGTCAAATGGTAAGACAGTTTCTTTTGAGTATTATCTTATTTAACTATATTTTCTTAGAATCCACGGGGTTCATTATAAAGGAATTCGACTTCAAGTGCTGCAATAAACTGCGATATAATATCACCTCACACCGCTTATGAGTCCGTTATTATGCCTCTGTCTCTAAGGACACCTTACTTTTGCGCACGACTTTGTTCCATAACATCTGGAATCCTGATCTACCAAGCAATTCTTCCGACTTCTGTTATTCCCTTGGCGTTTATATCAACTGCCACAGCTCATTTCTCTGTGGTACCGCCATGGGAGTTCATATTACACAATTTGTAAATATCACTAATCACGATCTTGTTATATTGTTATAATCTCTTATTACCTATCATTTTTGACGATTCTTGTTTTACCTTTGAATCTTTAACCATTAAGCATTACCTACGACTCTTGTGTTTTATGGGATCTTGTGTACCAAGAACTGTACACGACATGCATTATATTAAGATCTTATATCACAAAGGACTGCTCACGTCACCCATATAAATTCGGGGTCTTTGATAAGCAAACACTACTCACAAATCTAGTATTATCGCTGGATCTTACATCCTCATGTATTGCTCACGACACACGTTTTACCTCCGAATTGTTTACCACAAAAAATTACTCACGAATCCTGTATCCTGTTTTATCAACAAGCTATACTTATGAATCTTGTATTATCTCAGTATCTTTTATTATATCACCAAACATTGCTAACGAATCATGTAGTATATTAGGATCTTATATCACAAAATATTGCTAACGAATTTTGTTTTATCTTAGAATCTTAAATGACCAAATATTTCTCACGAACCCTGTATTATCTTAGGATCTTATATAACCAAACATTGTTCACGAATCCTGTATCATTTTAGGATTTTATATCAACAAGCAATACTTATGGATCTTGTATTATCTTAGTATATTTTATTATATCACCAAACATTGCTCACGGATCCTGTATTAACTTAGGATTTTATATCACAATATATTGCTCACGAATCCTGTATTATCTTAGGATTTTATACCACAAAACATTGCTTACGAATTCTGTATTATCTGAGGGTTCTTATATCACAAAACATTGCTCACGAATCCTGTATTATTTTGCGATCTTAAATGACCAAATATTGCTCAGGAATTTTGCTAAGATTTTATCTTACCATGCATTTATCACGAAGTTTGTATTTTCTTAGGATCTTATAAAACCAAGCATTTATCATAGCATGAATCCTGGATCACGAATATCACCAAGCGTTGTGTATGACTCTTGTAGTACGTTGGGAACAATAACTCACCAATCACTAGTCAATAGTCTGTTGTATCACCCTGGGATTCCATATCGTCTATTTTTCACTGCTGACGACTTTATTGCATCACGATCCAACAGCTCCATTACATGTCTGATAGCGTTATCTTAATTTATGAAATAAATGGCAATAAGGAATGAACAGTAATAGAAATGACTACCATAGGTAAATCTAAATCGAGCTGTACGTGCGGGTTGTGTCAGTTACCTAAGTTTTTCAACAGACAAATATACAGTGACAGAAGACATGTTTAAATGTAGTGCACACTTAGTACGGGGTATAGAAACAAGTTGTAACTAAGGGTAAGGGCATATGACGTCATATTAACAATGTACAGGGTAATTTTAAAATCTAGAACCAATTATTTCATATCTGCAAAACAAATCCTTATTATTTGTCTTTCAAAAGGATCGATCTAATCACATTTATTAATTTTGAATCAAGGGATCATTTAGTTATTCCTTTCAATTTAGTAATATGAAACTTTCAAATTTTATTTATGATTTATCTTGCACATCCTTCCCCTGTTTTAATCCATCTAGTTTTTATATTTTAGCAGTGGGAATATTTTAGTTATTTAGTTAATTATCTAGAAGGACGCATGCATTTTCAAATGAATGTTCATGGCAAAAATCTTCATTTTCCGTAACAGCTTGGTATAATACCGTATTAAATTGTTTCTCGGAGTATTTGTGGTACTGCAGAATAATTCTTTTAATATCGTTTCCAATTTATTATCAATCCACAAAAGACTACATGTAAGCAAAATCAGTTAGGCTGCTTTTTTTCCAATATTAAAATTATTTAAGTTAAGATACATGATAACATCACGAGATTGAAATACAATACAGTACATGTTTGCATGGAAGTCTAGCCATTTCTTTGCTGAAAGGCTTAAAAGATACATAAGAATAGTTCAGACAATCCCTTTCCTAAGAAATGGCATTATTGTAATAAATTTGAGTTGCAACAAGGTGAAACTAGCCATGTTATGATCAATATCCCACAGAAATACAGAAAACAATATTTTATGGGTGTTTCCAGAATTGTAATTTGTGGAATAAGATATATTGTCCATTGAAGGCAGAGGTGGTGGATTTGTAGAACAAATCAGCCAATATTTTCTGTCATAATAAGGAATATGGATGTAAAAATAACGTAGTTTGAAAGCTATTGTAACCCAACAAATCTAATTGTGTGTCTCATAACGTAATATAATTGGATTGCCATTCCGTACTGAGAGGCAGTGGGTCAGAGGATACTTCTTATGGATGTAATTTTTATTATGAATTTAAAATTGTCTCGGTACGTGTATCTTTTACTAATAAAGGGTCAGAGTGGATTGAGGTTTCCAATATCGGGCATTATCCTTAGAGAAATTGCACCTGTTTTTTTCCCTTTTGCATTTTCAAACCCAACTATGCCAACAATTACGGTGTTTTTTCTGAGCCAAGCATAAGACAATTTTGTTAGGGTGTAGGTGTTGATGTTGTTCAAAACAGCTGAGGCCGAAGGCGACCTCGGCCTTACAATGTGATGTTTGTTACATACGCAGGCGGACGTTACGGAATCAAAATGGACGGTAAATTAAATTTCAAATGGAAATTCATTGTCAGCTTGACGGGTCAGTGCTATAAAATATCGATATTGAAAAAGGCGTTGTGACAAATGTGTGTGGCCTTTTATAGTTGGTATGTACTGCACTATTTATACAAAATACAGTTAGAAACATCTTGAGGTGTCTCGAAACCTTTTAGTTAACAAATAAAGGTGTGTCTATTTGAATACATGCTAACCATTTTTATTAAAAAAGCTTAAAAACTGAAAATATAAACATAGTTGAGTCGGTTAAAAAGCTGATGATGCGTTAGAGTTCCAAGTGTCTGTGTATTATCTGGGCCAGCCATGGAGACCTTACGTCACCATTACCGGCCAGCACTCTGTAATGGCAAAGAACTTAATAAAGATTACTAGCCTAATTCTGTCTAATAGTGTTATCTTACGACGTCGAAGCCTAGCTGCTTTCCTTTTTTTCAAGGCTTTTTTTGAATTTCGTTTTAGAATACCACTAGGACTTTTGTTGGTTTCGGCTTAAAACTAAAGGATAAGTATTGGGAAGAAACAAGCCTACAAAAAAAAAAAAGGAAAAAAATAGAAAAAAGAAAAAAACAAGAAAAAAAAAAAAAGAAAGATAAAAGCAAATAAAAGAAAAAAGAAATTATCTATGCTCGTTAACAGTGTAAATATAGGCTGGTGGTTGATTAGTGTCATTTAAGTCGTTTTCTGCTGGTCTTCAGGCTCCCACTAAGCAAAGGTCCCGGAGGTACTTGTATTGATGCATACCAGGATGTAATGTGACACACATCATTTACTGCTGTCTTTTTGGCGTGTATGTTATACAAGTGTATACACAGCGACGTTTGATAATGGTGTACATAGATAAATATATTCATTATTTCTTATTATTTATATAATATGTTAACATAGTAACAACATGGGTCTTGTCGGATTACAAATTGACGAATATGAAATTCGATAAAGGACAAAGATCGGAACGGAAGCATCCGCAACAAAAAATACATCAGAATCCACGAAAGTACGTATGTAGCCAGCGATTTAAGACGCATTCAAAATTACAAATAAACCCAACAAAGTTATAACAAATATTAAAGAATATAGGTCAACAACAATCTAAGCCTGGTTAAAACAATGAATACAAATCAATAACATATTAAATCTTGAACTTAGGAAACATAAATAAAAATAACCAGGATGACCAAGAAGCAATGTGCTTTTTTGTCATACCCATCAGCGGAATGCTAACATTTCAATAGTTTTATTGTTTCTCATTTGCACTAGGAATGTGATTCATATGATATCCAAACGGATTTGTTTTGACTAAGGAATGGAAGGTGAGTTATCACGTTGCATACATTTAAACCTTCAACCATCTAAAGGAATGTTGAAAGAGACATCAATTAATAAAGGGACTTATCGGGATAAAGAACAAACTGAAAACAGCTTAAGTAAATAAATACAAACATTTCATTGTTGCCCATATTTGAAGGAAACGCTAATATAATGCTATAATAATATATTAAAATAAATAAAATGACAGAAAACTGCTTCTTTCGACGAAATAATATACACTTTACAGGTGGAAATATACAACGCTAGCTCTTCTGAAACATCTGGTCTTATACTTACAATTTTCATTTTCATTTTCATTTTCAGTATCATTGTAAAGTTTCCTATGTTCAGTTTTGTCCTAAATTAATCGACTTCGAATACATTTTTGTTATTATCTTTTTTTTTTTGTTTATGACTTTTTTGCCGAATGTTGACTTTTGCTGTTTGTAATACGAAAATTGACCTGCAACCGTAGTACTTCATGAAATAAATATTTTGCGAAAAATGTCTTCAGCAGAAATAAAGACACTAGAACATCACAGATTAACGGATAATGCTGTTTAACAGCAGACAATAGACAAAGCTTATAACAAAGTCTAACACAGGTTTTATGAGGTAAATTCTGATATTAAGTATGAAATGAGTCGGACTTAAGCCCATCGGGAAAACGACAAGTTGTGGTATGTTAATTATGCAACAGAATTATGACATAAGCGTCATTTTACGAGCAAACGTCCTCTCGCATTATATTCTATACCGTAGAGGTAATCTCCGAGGGCGACAGTTTTGGTACTTAACGGAAACATGAGGGCCAGATTCTCCAGACGCCGTATTAACTCTATGACACATTTTATGGGTACGAAGGTCCACGTTAAACCGCCCCATAATACCTTTTCTCAGTTATTTTCTACCATTTTATCTACTCCACCCTTGAATAGTCGTATCTTGTCCCCTGAGAATCTCGCCAAGGCTTTCTCTACTCAGCAGCTTGAGTCGATACAAAAAACATAGCTATACAGACAACAAAAATGTGTCACAATTAAAATAAAATGACTATCCGACCTCATAAAAACGTTGATGGCTGTTTGATAAACTTGTGTTCTCTCTGTGGTAATTAAACAACAAGTTCTGTATATCATCTGAACTTTAGAGTTATCTCCCTCAGGGTTCCGGTACACTAATGAAAGGCAGATATATGCGAAATTATACCGACATTGTTACATTTGTTCTCTAATCATACAAACATTTTTTTTAGTAAAAGACCAAATGTCAATCCGATAATTAACATTTTAATAAGACAAATATTTTGTTTCCTTGGGTCGATATATTGTCTATTTGTATATATTTACATTTGCACGGCATTGTCACTATAAAGGCTATCTAAAAGATGTGTCGTTGATGGGACTTTGATACCATGCACCACGAAACGTAAGTCTTAACGTATTAACACAACATCGACCGGAACTACAGTATCCAATGTAAACAGACATGACGGCTGCTGAAATATCGCTCGGCATTGTGAGACTTGACAATGTAATTGTAATTGTGTAAAATAATAAAAAAAAGAGAAAATATTAAAAAAAGATATACTTTTATTAAAGCAAAAACAAGACCCAGGTCTGCAATATCGTACAAAATGCACATCGGTTTAAATAACCAATGCCGGCAATGGAAACAATTTAACGCTTATGTTATTTATCAGAAATATCGTCTGAATGACTGATCCACAGGGGTTCGTTACAAATGTCTGAAATACACATATGTTATAGACCGACTGATATGAGTCACAGCACACATAAACATACAAAAGACATATGTGTATTTAATACATCTGTCGCAAAATCTCTCACTTCAAACGCTATCAGTATCAAGCGTCTTTTAACCATGGTTTCCTCAGTTTCTGACGACATGTCAAATAACGAGGCTGTTATAGAATCTACCCACTGTAGTCAGGTTCCCCTAACAATCAACAAATAAATTCACGCCTGTAATCTTTTTTCTCACCTCATTCCACTTCCAAGAATAACTCCTTGTGGAGGGCAAGGTCGGATTCCGGTGTTCACTTTATTTATCCATGGGCGAAATTTGTCAAAATCTTACTTTCAGCTCAGATTTCTATTATTAAACTAAAACCACCCTATAGATAGATCATACGCAATTGTATTGATACTGAATGGTGGAATAAAATTAAAGTGTTTGTCAAAATTTCAAAGTACTACTTTGTTTGCCAGCTTTCTATTGATGAACTAAAATCACCCTATAGACATATAATACGCAATTGTATTGATACTGAATGGTGGAATAAAATTAAAGTGTTTGTTAATATTTCAACGTACTCCTTTGTTTGACAATCAGCACGCGACAACACGCTGTTCCAACTATTAAATGAATTTGTCTTGACTGTCGATAAGGCGGGATTTTAAATTTTGAATATAAATTGTAAGTTAAAAAAGAACATAAAAGGCGGAGAAAACGTAAATATATGTATTAAACAGTTTTTTTTTTATGGTATGTATGATCTATTTGAATGACACAGCTTTGCAAGTAAACAAATCATAATACGCGAACAGTTCAATGCTTAAATAACGTTTTGGTTCTGTTATGACATAGACACTACTACCTTGCAACATTCTGAGATCAGTATCTTTACGTGTTACGTGACAACTCCTGTCATCACCCGTAAAAACCACCTGCTAATTATCTGTGAATTCACTCATATGTGCCTCTGTAGGGCTTCTATTTTTTGCTACATCAGTTGCAATTTGTTTACTGCTGAGGTTAATACATACAGTCAGAGGCTGCGTTTTTGAATTCGAGATTGAACCTTTCGCGAAAAGTACGAAAAAACACTCGCGCGAAATTTGCCCGCTTTAGAGTAATAAAGGGGTTTTATGCAACTCAATTTCTGGTGAAGCAGTAGTTAAGTCCAATTTTGATTTCCACTGGTTTGGCCCTTAGCATCAAGGATTTGTCCTAGAAATACGAAACAGCTGTATGGTGCAGTTTAATTAATTTTGGCATATCATATATACATGGATTACCAATTTTCATACAATTATCTTTCAATAATCCACATCAGAGAGTTTATCAATCTCTTATAATATAGGTCAGCTCTTTTATCAATTGTTTATAATATAGGTCAGAGAGTTTATCAATATGTTATAATATAGATCAGATATTTTATCAATCTGTTATACTATAGGTCAGATCTTTTATCAATCGTTTATAATATAGGTCAGATATTTTATCAATCGTTTATAAAATAGGTCAGATATTTTATCGATCGTTTATAATATAGGTCAGATATTTTATCGATCGTTTATAATATAGGTCAAGGAGTTTATCAATCGTTTATAATGTAGGTCAGATCTTTTATCAATCGTTTATATTATAGTACAGAGAGTTATTCAATCTTTTATATTATAGTTCAGAGAGTTATTCAATCTTTTATAATCAAATTAGGGTATTTTATCACTCGTTTATATCAAAGTACAGAGAGTTATTCAATCTTTTATGATACAAGTAAGATCTTTTTATCAATCGTTTATAATTTAGGTCAGAGAGTGTATTAAACTTATAATCCAGGTCAGTTCATTTATCAATCGTTTATAAATTAGGACAGATAATTTAACAATAGGTTAAAATCCAGGTCAGATGTTTTATCAATCGTTTATATTAAAGTTCAGAGAGTTTGTTAATTTTTTATAATAAAAGTTAGAGAATTTATCGATCTTTTATAATATAGGTCAGAGAGTTTACCCTTCTTTTAAAATATAGGTCAGAGAGTTAATTGATAATCTTTTATGATCCAGGTAGGGTCTTTTATCGATCGTTTATGAAATAGGTCAGGGAGTTTATCATCCTTTATAATCCAGGTCTGATAATTTGTCAATCGACTGAAGTCCAGGTTAGGGAGTTAATCAACATGACTTTAATCTACGTAAGAAAATGTATCAATTCTACATAATCTATAAAGATAACTTATCAGTAATGTATAATCCAAGCTATATATTTTATATATAGGCTATGCTCATGGTTAAAAAAAACACACCAATATATCAATCCTTTATAATGTAGATCAGGTATTCTATCATTTTTCTATACATGTATGCAATTTAATTGTATATTTTTTTTTGTATCAAAAAATTAAAGATGACTTAATAATATAAATCTTTCTTTGTCTAGGTCAGATAGTTTATCAGTAATTTAGAATATAGGTTATATAGTTTATGAATCGTCTATGATATGGGTCAGAATGTTTATCAGTATATCAACCCTTTGCAATGTAGGTCAAGAACTTTATCATTATTTTTATTTATGTCTGTAAGTTTTGTTGCATTATTTTGTTTATTAAAACAAATCCTTAAAACGAATATTACTTTAAAACAGTGACACTGTTTTCTCTTTCTTCTTTTGAAAATTAACTCATTAATGTATTTACAGTAATGCGCGAGAAATGTTGTTAGGAGCATAGGAAAATGTAGAGGAGCTAAATAGTGACTTGTGAGATCGTTCATCTACGACAGCCATTCATTTAATATCTGTAAGCTATGTGAAATAATGCATGACAAAAACTAATTTAAAATCTTTAAAAAAAAAAAATGCAAATCATGCTTATCCATTGAAATATCGTTATAAGAATAGGCTATGTTCAGGTTCAAGGCTACTGTTCGAGAGCAGTTTGTCGAGTATGTTATCCCACGCAATAGAAAGCTGATGGATTTTAACAACCAAATTTGGTCTTTGTTTTCGGTATTCATAGCTCAGGAGGGTATTGATAAAATGTTCAAATGTTGAAGCAACGGAAAATTACATAGTTGATATGGTGAGCATGTCAAGTTTACTCCATATTTCAATATTTATCGGGTTTTCATTTCTGGATAAGGATAAATGTTTTGTATGCTCGAACACGGACTTGTAGAACTATGCTGAAAGTTAATTATCTTTATTTGAATTTCATTTGAATTTCTGAGGATTGATGGATGTCTAGAACATCGAGGCCTTCGAGAGGGAGGAAATAATATCCCACAAATTCAGTTAATGTTTCTGTGGTAAAAATATCAATTTTATTTTAAAATGTTTAGAAATATGTTACATTCAATAAAAACATTAATCATAAATATACGTCACTGAAGTATCTGGAATCAATGTTTTGACCTTCTCCTATAAAGCCCTTCTCCACTGATGTCTCATGTTATTAAATCAAACTCCGATCAATATATTTTATATAACAAATAATTCTGCTCAGTAAGATTGTATTTAAAGATGTCAATTTCAATTTCAATCAGACGAGTAGAAGCAAACACGTGATCTAAAAGTGTGTTGTATTTTGTCTACTCCATTGACTAGACGGGGAAATCGTTTGATGTCTTTTTGTTTTGTGTCATTGATTCTATAAATACATAAAGGGTATTTTTGGAACAATGCATTAGACAATTTTCAAAATTTGTAAACGTCTACTCACAAAAATATAACACAAGTGCGATGTCAATTACTGTATACCCAAAAAAAATCATCAAAGTTTTCTCAGCGGTCATACCAAGTTTTCCGAAAGTAAAACTGATAACCAAATAAATGGTACAATGTAGGGCATGTTGTACCCAAGTGTTTTAAGATACATGTACCTTGTAACTAGCTATAGGTTTAATTGTATATTTCCATGTAGAAACGACTAGAACAACAGGACTAATGGTACATGACAGCCTTCCCCTGCATATGGTAAGACCCAAATCTAAAATGCAGAACGTTATGATATAGTCATATTAGATAGTCCAAACTAGTACTGCTAAAAAGGTTTAACACATATTTCCCCGACATTTAACCAGGGATCCTTGGTTAAGTGGCTTCATAAGAAACATTTCAAAAGAAAGAGGACAACAGTTCCCCCCCCCCCTTTTTTCTACAAACGGGGTAAACAATATTTTTATTTAATGCAATTCAAAACCCATAATAAATAAACAAATAATATATAGTTGTTCATTTAGGCTTTTGGATCCTTGTTGTTCTGTTGTCACTTTCCGAGTTCTCGGTTTGAAGACGTGACATTAATTGGATATGACCTAGAGTTATATGGCGGGTGTCGTCGATGAAGACAACTATATTACGCTTACCCTCTAGGTACTCCTGGTCTTATTTTCCTCGAACTGTTTCAAGAGTCTCCATGTAAAATATTTCCTTTGTTGATTATTTGTCCATGTTTTAACGATTTTTAGCTCGAATAATGGTTTTGTTGACTTAAATATTCTCTCTCTCTCTTTGTGTTTCATTTATTAAAAATCGGGTCATGCTTTAATATTCCAAATACTGTTGCAGACAATGGGGGTTTCTTAAAAACTGTAGTGCAATGAAGATAGTAATATTTCATTTCCCCCTTCAGTTTTATGCATTCTACAAATATTTAAACATATGATTGACTTTAAAACAAAAAAATCATTGATGAAATCTGTAACCCGAATTATCGCAAAAATTGTCATTGCACGAAATCTGAAAAATTTACAGTATAGATTCTGTAACCAGCTACAGTTGTCGTCAACTCATGTATTTTGCACTCCAATAAATTCTGCTCATGTGGTAACATATTGTTATGTTTACTAGGCTTTTTTTGCTTTTCCTGACGGATAATTCATCTTCACTTATCCCAGTTATAAATGATATTCGACAAATTATTCATTGATCAGATTCAAAGCTTTCTGTGAACCTTCAGGTGTTTCATGAGTCGTCAGCGAGCGTAGTCAATCAAAATTTGACACATGATAACGTGCAAGCCACCGTTGCAACAGGAATGAGCAGGTAAACTGATAAAATGTTTCGAAAAAGAGGACAGCTGAGCAATTTTGGCCATGCATACTGTAGAAAGTTTTAATGAGGTACGAACATCAAGTTTTGTAACAGTATGATCCAAAGATAGGAGACTGTGTAGGAGGGAACTTAAACCATTACAACATCGACTCTCAATCTGGCAAACATCAGACGATCGAACCATGTTTTAATTATGCCAGAAATAATTAAAACTGTCAGCTTGACGACGAACAACAGATACACAATAAAGATATCGGGTAGTTATGCCTGGGAATTCTATATCGTATTACGTGAAAACAGCCACTTGACGAATCATATAGTGTTTAAAGCTTAAAAAATACCCTGTTTTTAGATCTTGTTGAAGGGCAGGTTGGAATAAAAAGTTAAATTTATTACTCCGTTGCCATGGTGAGTCAGAGAATTGGCTCCAGAAGTTTTCATTTTCTGATATTGGTCAAAACCGGAACATGTTTATAGGATGCTGCTCTCGACTTTTGGAGAAAATAATTACCGCCCAATAACAAACCAACATTTAGGTTATACGTTCGGCGACTGGTTACCATAACAACGCGGTGAATTGGCTATGCTGTTACAACAGTACACGAGTGACAACTGGTCTTGATAGACGACGAAATACCACGTTTCTGTGACGTAGGTGATTTTAGTTTTATCTACATTATCATAACCCGCTGAGATCCGGAACCCATTCCAGTTATCGGGTTTGAGAATTATGTGAAACTTGAAACCAACATTTTTATTCCATCACCTCACAAACATTATGAAGTTTTAATATTTTTCATTAAAATTTCGCGATTGGAACATATATTGCTACTTCCTGCTTTTTATTATAAATATTTTAGTATATTATGTTTAATGTCTCTCCGGGAAAAGTCATTTAGCAATATCAGAGAGTATTATGACGCCGCCGACACGTTGTCATGTCACATACAGCGATGTCTGAAATACTGTTCACCAGCAATAAACGTAGATCCAATATTGTTACGTATTATTAAATATTAATTTTAATTGATGTCGTACGCGTTTGATATTGACACAATTCGATAATAAAGTTACTTTATTGAAAAAAATCTTTGTCATATTTCCTGTTGTTTTCTGCACCTTTCCCCTTCTGCTCATCCTCGATGCTCCAGGGGTCATACTCTCCTACGGTCTTTGCAGCCGTGGAATATATTATGATAAAATCCAAGGCTCAGTGTGAGACACTTTATGAATGATACAAAAAACTAGTTTGATCCTTTGATGTACATCAAAAGATGGCAGCGTAACGGTAAAATTAACCATCTTTCAAGTCGGTTGTCGCTCTTTTGTAATCTTTAAAAGTCACGTATCAGCCTAGAGATTAGTCAGGTTTTTTGAGACCAATCAAATATTTTTTCGTCTTGACATATTCGATGGGTGCAGAGTGTGTTAGTGAGCGTAACCCCTAGAGTATCGTTGATGTCTTTTAATGTGTGTGTTTTTTTTACATGATTCGAAACACTTTTGACAAGGATATTCATTCTTTTGACCTGTAGCATGACCGACGAACCCTTAATGTACGAAAGGGCCTTATGATCCATATAATACTTTATTTGACTTTCTGCATCTTCAAACTACATAATGTAATAGGTGTTTCCTTAATCAGTATTTCTAGCGATTGTTATGTTCGCGTATACGATATTCGGATTTGTTTCATCAAAACCTATCTACGTTCATAAATATGCAAGAGTTTTGCCTCTGTATATCAACTCTTACGTCTTTCATGAAACATGACCTTTCATAAATTGTGCTCAACCTTGTTTAACATCTTTCGTCACTTTCATTGGCTAGAATCATGAGCTATGCCACGCGGTGATTCGAAGATTGGCGTTATTTAACTTATATTAGTTCTCCATCGTTACCGACTTTTATACTTTCATCCGTGATGTCGTACTGTAATGGGCGCTTCGAGTTTACGGGAGTTTCGCTTATACTAGCGAGCTCTTATAATTTATTCAGATAAAAAAACATCAAATATTATAAATAACCCATTTTAGGAATAGAGCTGTTAACATAGGTGGATGTTATTTGCATACCAATTGGTATACTTATTACCTAAAATATATTTCCTATGCGCGGTATTACTCATTTGTCAATGTCATTAAAAATTGTAGTAAAATGTAAAATTAATAATTCAAAAGTATAATAAAAACCGAAATTTGAACTCGGAATCAAAGATGTTAAGGAAAGCGATAGACAAGAGAAAAGTTTACTTAATGACCTTAACTGTCAATAATACCAAACCCGTACTGTTAATGATATCAAAATTTTACTTTCTACACACACAATGTACGTATTACTGTCATAGCCTGACAAAGGGACCAGTCGGTCTTGAAACGTTGCGACACGTTTAATTCGTACATTGTTTGTGTAGAAAGTAAAACTTTGATATCACATATTTCCAAACTGATGAATCTGTCTTCAGTTTCATTGGCGACACCCATCATGTAAGTCTGGATTAAATTCAAGTCATGTCACATTCTCAAATTACGAACGGGGTAGCGGCAAAGAAAAAATACACGGCGTACCTATATAAACACAATCAAGAAGGTCGATATACATATCGGAAAAGGAAATGGAATGTTTATCAATGGGATCATGATGACAACAACAAAACATTCATCAGAGTCAGATACGTTTGTTGTACATTCATATATCCAAGTGATTTCCCACGTTGTACGGTTACATTACACAAATCTCAGATACGTACGGACTTAAACAATAAGGTCTAGTTACATGCCATTTGAATGAGAAATCGCTGAATATTTAACGAATAACTCGTGGAATAATGTGAAAATAGATGACTCGCAAAATATATGATACAGTACATACAAGATTAGCAAAGACTGCTATTCATAAGAATATGAGGCTATTGAGTAAGTGCTATTTGTGTGTTACCCTTTGGTTTTAGCTTGAAGACACATGCTAAAAAGTAAAAATGTGTATACCCTTCTATTTCACCACATTCAGCAGGAATCATTGAAATGCGACATATAAATTACTGGCAATCGACAGCATGTTCCATCAATAAATAAAATATAGTTTTGACCATCAACAATGCATATATCCAACATGGTATTACTGTCAGTTTGATGTTTGCGTGGAGTAACGCCACAACAAATATAACTGACCCTAGTTGACCATAAAGGTGCTGGCATTTCGCCAGGCCATTCACGGACGGACAATATCTGCTGTATGTTGAGTTTGGGGGTCATTCGATAAAATCCACTCTACAGAGCATCACAGCACGACGGTTGTAGTAGGGCTTCAAAAGTCGAAGTTGCTAGTTCAGGTAATTGGATGTTATTTAGATAAAGTGAGTGCTAATCAATCAGTTGTTTAAGTATGTGTATATAATTATGTATGGTAGTGTACGTTGTGTGTGAAAGTATGTGATAGTATGTGAAAGTGTATAAGTATGTATGGTAGTGTACGGTGTGTGTGAACGTATGTGATAGTATGTGATAGTGTATAATTATGTTACGTAATGTACATTGTGTGTGAACTTATGTGATAGTATTTGATAGTGTATAAGTATGTATGGTAGTGTACGTTGTGTGTGAACGTATGTGATAGTGTATAATTATGTATGGTAGTGTACGTTGTGTGTGAAAGTATGTGATAGTATGTGAAAGTGTATAATTATGTATGGTAGTGTACGGTGTGTGTGAACGTATTTGATAGTATGTGATAGTGTATAATTATGTTACGTAATGTACATTGTGTGTGAACTTATGTGAAAGTATTTGATAGTGTATAAGTATGTATGGTAGTGTACGTTGTGTGTGAAAGTATGTGATAGTATGTGAAAGTGTATAAGCATGTATGGTAGTGTACGGTGTGTGTGAACGTATTTGATAGTATGTGATAGTGTATAATTATGTATGGTAGTTTTCGTTGTGTGTGAACGTATGTGATAGTATGTTATAGTGTATAATTATGTATGGTAGTGTACGTTATGTGTGAACGTATGTGATAGTATGTGATAGTGTATAATTATGTTATGTAATGTACATTGTGTGTAAACTTATGTGATAGTATTTGATAGTGTATAAGTATGTATGGTAGTGTACGTTGTGTGTGAACGTATTTGATAGTGACTAATTGTGTATGGTAGTGTACATTGTGTGTGAACGTATGTGATAGTATGTGATAGTGTATAATTGTGTATGGTAGTGTACGTTGCGTGTGAACGTATGTGATAGTGACTAATTATGTATGGAAGTGTACGTTATGGGTGAAAGTATACGTTGTAGGTGATGGTATATAATTGTGTATGGTAGTGTAGGTTATGGGTGAAAGTATACGTTGTAGGTGATAGTATACGATTGTGTATGATAGTGTATAATTATGTGTGGGAGTATATAAATATGTATGATAGTGTACGTTATGGGTGTAAGTATGTGATAGTGAATAATATATGATAGTGTATCCGAGTGTATGTAGGTACTTCTATATTATAGTGTATAACTTTGTTTGGTAGTGTATCCGAGTGTATGTTAGTACTTCTATATTATAGTGTATAACTTTGTATGGTAGTATACGTTGTGTGTGAACATATGTGATAGTATTTTGATAGTGTATAATTATGTATGGTAGTATACGTTGTCTATGATAGTATGTGATAGTGTATAACTTTGTATTGTAGTATACGTTGTCTATGATAGTATGTGATAGTGTATAACTTTGTATAGTAGTTGAGTTGTCTATGCTAGTATGTGATAATGCATAATTGAATGCTTGTGGATACTAGTTTGTGGAAGTGTATGTTTTTAAGATAGTATATATTTGTGTATGTAAGTACGTATATCTGATGGTGTATTTAATGTATAAAAGTGTATGTTGTGTATGCTAGGATGTGAAAATACCTAATTATTTGTATGATATTGTATGCTTGTGTAAACTAGTTTGTCGTAATGTATAATGTTTGTATTGAAAGTGTATGTAATTTGTATGAGTGTGTACGCGGTGTATATGTATATAGTATGTGCGGTTCTATATAAGGTTTGCATGATACTGTACGTTGTGTATGTTAGAATGTGGTAGCCTATAGTTCTTGCTTATATATGATGCTATGTATTATTATATAATTCTCGTATGATAGTGTACCATGTGTTTGCTAGTATTTGTCAGTATATATGTTTTACTAGTGTAGGATACTATGTGGCACTATATAATTTGTGTATGATAGTGTGGGCTTGTGCATGTAACTATCTGGAAGTGTCCGAAAGCAGCATCGTTGTCCATCCCTTATTATATATCTAGCGAAGTGTCGTATACTATTGAGATATAACAAACCCTCTTAATACTGAATTGCGTGTATTTCTAGTGATTATACTGTTGGTGATTTAATGTGCAGTTCGCGAGTCCGTAAAATTGTTATTCAAACGAGGGTAACAAAAAAACTCAAACAGAAAAACTTTAATAATAATGAGGATTTTAATTGAACGAATTAAAATAAGTTATAAAATATGAGCCGAATGCATGGCTTGAATTTTATGATGAAGTTATGGCGCTGACAATGCTCCTGTGAGATCAATCGATAATTTACTTTGAGTGACTTCCCTTCCTACGTGGAACGGAAAATTGAATTTTCAACCAATTTTCCTCAGATGTTTCTTATAACTGTTACGATCCTTAAATTAATTATACATCTTTAAATGCTAGGTCACGATTTCTCTTAAAATTTGCCATATACTTTATCCCGAAACGTGCTAACTAATCTTTATTGTCTTTTTTTTTCCATTTTTCTCGATGGGAATGTTAATTACGCTTTGTGATTTCCATAAATAAATCTTATCCGATTTCTCCACACAGACTTGGTTAATAGGGTCATCAAGAAATCATACAATATAAACACCTAGGGAAACAAACGTGTCTTCACTGCCGGTCTATGGACCATAACATCACCGTTTGGGATACTGCCTTGTCGCTACATCAACAATGAGCAGAAAAGAAAAAAAATGGCTTATGATTAGATTGTTTTCGTAACAACTATACCCCTCCCCTTTTTAACAGTTTTGAACATATTTTGCATTACTAATGACTGCTAATAGTTCTTAAAGAGTATTATGTGTGCTTCTAAATCCACCTTTGATTTTGCTTTTCATTTTGAGAAATCAGCATTTCTGTTCATATGCTATGCGGTTACTGTGTCGTAAGTTGTGTTGACCTACATTTCTTGGATTTGACATCGCGGGTTTCACACGTAGTAAAACTTTACGTGTCAAATTTACGTCAGTTTAACTAACTTATGATGTTAATCCCGAATCGTTCACCCACATTTCTTTACACTTCGCCCGTCGTGTTTTCTCTAACTAAAGCATGACTTTCCTACAGGGACCCCATTTGAAATAAGCCACAATGTGGCTTTATGGGTCATCCCAGGTCAAGGCCTAAATTAATCGAATCCAATTTGTTTAGCACTCTGACTGATGGATAGTTCTATGATGGCATACATAACTTATAAATAACATCTGTGATAATACATATATTTATGTCCAATCTTCAAAATGTGATAAATGTGTGATATCTGCCTTTTACCTGAATAAATGTTATTATTATTTATATCTCCGATACGTTTGTAGTTAAACGCTGTACATTAATTTTGTTATAAAAGGTTTTATACGTCCTTTTTCTTTCTTTTGTCGTATTTTCCAGCACATTTCAGAAAGCTTATGGCATGTATTTCCATTTATTTGACCTGTATTACTGTACCAATGAAGAGTTTTCAGGGAAAAAATGTCCGTATGGTTCAATTCATTTTTACTTCTTTTTGGCTGTCTACATCTACTTTTCATTTTGTTTTAATGGACGCTCCCTTGCTTCGTATTTAAAGCGATTGCTGTTGTGTTCCACCCTTACATCTATTTATAGCTTGAATTTCTACGTTTTTGCATATACTAAGGACGTATGAAACATGATTTTATCATAGTGCTGAAAACCTTGTAACATCTTAAAAAACCCTCATTAATATTTAATATTTTTCACAAAAATTATAGAATGTTTTACGACCAACAGATCAAAGAATACTGCTTGTCAGATAAGCCCATTAAAACACAATGTTACTTTGTCAAACAAATCTATTAATAGATAACGTTTGTCAGAACGGTTATCCATTAATATAGATGTATAATATTTGACCGAGAGGAAAAAACCTCATTTATATGTTTGTCTGATTGACAAAATCATTAATATATAATGTTTGTCAGATAGACAAAACCATAAATATATAATGTTTATCAGACGGACAGCCAACGTTTTGATTAAATCTTGAGTTTCTAACCAACCCTCATGTGTTGTGAGCTCCTATATATCAGGAAATATTACACATCACAACTGCATGTAGAGCAGGTCATTGATCACTCAAGACCAAATCTCAAAAACTCCTCGTTTAAAGAGCAACACAATTAAAAATGTAAATAAAAGATTCAATTGGATGTAACCCTTGTTCTCTTTAAAATCACGGTGAAGTAACTTTATTTTTTGTCTTTTTTTCAAATACTACATAAACATATCAAGTGAGACTCCTTATGGAAAATAACGATCGGATTTGGCTGAAATAGATTCATAAAAAATGATTAAATCTAAGAAAATCATCGGTATTTCTACCTGTCTGACCAACGTTTTGTTCAGGGATTTCCCTCTACTAGCGCATGCGCATAGCACACCATTTCTTTGTAAACAAAATGACTGGCCGTGTGAAGTAAGCGAAAGAAAAGTGTTGTACCGTGTCAGCTACGAAACGAAAAGTTGCCAAATGGTCAAAAGATAGCGCAAGGAGTACGTTACGGAATCATTATTGCAGGTGGGCAGTATTCAAAGGAGAAAATAACTGCCGTAGCAGTTAGTACGGTGCATGTATTCTTCCGGATAGCCGGTTAAGCTGAAATGGAATCGACAGAAATGCTAGCGCTGTTTATGTTATGAATAAATATCTAAAACTATTAAGCTCGCTAGTATCTTTGTCTGAGTTTGAACACAGATGAACTTAGTTTAATATGTTAATGGGCATGTATTGGAGAGAGTTTACTTTGTGTTTCTATAATTATACAGTGGTTTGTGCGAAAGGAAGGGATAAGTGACTGGTTAGTTTGATTTTTCCATGAGGCCCTCCAAGGGATAACTGTTGTGATGGCACACGGCGTATTTTCTGGGTCACCAAGATACGTGTTATCAGAGACGTATTATACGTATCTGGTGTTATCTAAGTCCGAAGATTTACATAATTTATAATATTACCGGGTTCAATAAAATGGTATGGTTTAATTATATTGCTGAATTAAACGATTATTTTTGTTTTTACATGCAAGATTTAAATAAGTACTAATATGAATACCCGGCCTCCTCTGCCCCGGCAATATATAAAAAAAAATCAGAAAGGTTTGTCCCTTGGTGTAGGGAAGGGGTTTAGCCCCCTACCATCTGTACCGGCCACATTCCGGCACTAAATTCAATATATATTTAAATATATCTACTTTATGTTTATGCTTATTATCATTGTTGACATTTAATTGTAAATGTATGACGGGAGATGACTGTGATAAATTGTTAAAACTTGTGCCCCATCCCTTGTTTAATTTTATTGGCAACAAATTTATGTTTAAAGCTAAATAAATTTCAATTCTGAAATTGGCAAGTGTGCAATTAACTTCTAATGATGAATATTTACTGTTCAGTAAGTTTGAATACGGACTTAGAAATCATATAACTTGGTTTCATAGTGCGGTAAGAAGTTGCAGTTGCCTGACGGCCCCTCTCTGGGGGCCCCTTTGGAAACCGTTTCATCTCGCTCGCACCACTTGTGTTTACTGGCTAGTCAGGTGACGTTATCGACACTATTTTTAGCAGGGCTTTCCCGAACAATTCAAGTGGTCAAACTGGACATTTGGAACGGACTATGAATATGGGGATAGCGAGGTAACATAAGTGGAAGTGCATACAATACATACATTCATTAAAAAAAAAAAACGCCTTTTCACGTGATGTCCCTTTAATCAGCACTAGGACAACAGGCAATGGATGTAAAATATAATGTTTTGTGCTAAGTGCTAATAAGGGAAATGTGGATTTGTTCAAACCAGTTTCTGAACAAAAGTTATTTCACTGCAGTTAAAATTTGCTGTTATTACACTAAAATGATTATATCTAATATCGTCACTGCTCGGTTTACCAGAATATAGTAGATGCGTATCCCATTCATTGACAGGGGGAGGGAATTGGAAGAGCATCGCAGTTGAAGAGATAATGAATATCAGGTCTTATCGCAAATTCTCAGAGCACCACTCTGTTTTTCTGGAGACATAAAAAGCTGTGGTTCTCTAAAGTGATAGATGTCAGTTAGTCACAGATATATACGACAAAGGCTGCGTCGAGAAATTACT
Organism: Mizuhopecten yessoensis; assembly: GCF_002113885.1. Classification (NCBI taxonomy): domain Eukaryota; kingdom Metazoa; phylum Mollusca; class Bivalvia; order Pectinida; family Pectinidae; genus Mizuhopecten; species Mizuhopecten yessoensis. The sequence goes on along the minus strand of NW_018407191.1, from coordinate 1,096,199 downwards.
CATGTTGGCAAATACTCAAGATCTGTCAACTTACGGACGAGGAGATTGATCAGTGACGCCCAATTTAGCTAACTGGTGTGTGTTACTAAGAAGAATTTGAAATCATTTTGATATATTGGGGGCCCAAGGGACTGCTTTGAGGGACTCGAAATTCTACACGTATTGATCAACGGGTCAAAACGATGATCCCTACCCATTCCGACTCTGACATTTCTTTGAGGACAAGAGATCATATGCTATAGATCCCTGTGAACCCATCTTATGGGCAAGAACCGCGCGAACCAAACTTGTTGGGGGAGGGAGGGTGAGTAACCGGAAAGGAGTGAAACTCAGAGGCGATATAAGCGTTTTATTGTACAACAAGAGATTCCACCGAATGATTATTATCATGAGGTTTTCGTTCATGCTTTTTGTGTATGATGCAGATACGTTTGTCATCATAATGGTGGATGTCTCTCTGACACCATCAAGAAATAAACAAGTAATAAACATCGGTCTGATACGTTATGTGTAATTTGCAATTAGTGAAAGCCGATGAGTGTCGTACTTGTTTCCAATATTAGCGATACAGTTAACACCAGTGTGTTAGAAACAAGAACCCAATATAATAAGGATAAGATATGCATGCATGTTGTACTTAAAATCTTTTTAAATAATCAATGTCTGAGTATTCCTAATTAAAAATTAGACCTAGTTGATATGGAACGAAGTCAATCATAATTATATTTAAAAAGTGAGTTGTTTTTATCAGTATTCGTTATGTTAACGATATCCTTTTGCACTCACGAACAGTTTCAGATGCGCTGTGTACAGATAACTGCCGTGCTGCACATGCCCGGGACGAAGCGTCCTTTTCCGATACATTCAGCAGTATAATCACCGTGAGATTTAAACGTTCGATTCGCATTTATTGCTTTTGTCGCTAATTTGATGGATCTACTAAGAGAGAGAGCAACTGTGGCTACTTGACGACAGATGGGCTCACATCTTATGAATAGCGTCTGAAACCATTGAATCAGTAATATTTTATGTAAATGAATGTAAATGTGTCATTTAACCTTACAGTGAACTCTGACACCGGAATCAAAATGGATTGGGATTCATCGACAAAACGGGTAACCAGGAAGTTTAATTAAAGTACTACACCTTATGGGTTCCTGTTTCTGTTACTCCACAGTGACACTAATTCAGCTGATGTTATTTAGTAGACGTGGGATCTCCTTACGTAGAGTGAAGTAGCTCTATATATTTTTCCATTAATGAAAAGTCCACTCCAAACTCGAAGACGCTGACAGAATGTGAAGTTAATGTTATTTATTGTATGGTTACACCAGTATCTCATTGTAATTTCCAAGATCACAAAGTGTCCCGTTCTTAGTTTTCTAGGTAACACCAGTATCGCGTTGTAATTAAAGTTTCTAGATTTACCAATATCCCGCTGTTAGTCGTAAGGTAACACCAATATCCCGTTGTTTCTTTCTAAGTAATACCAGTATCCCGTTGTTTGTTGCTGGGTAACACCAATATCCCGTTGTTAGTCGTAAGGTAACACCAGTATCCCGTTGTTAGTCGTAAGGTAACACCAGTATCCCGTTGTTTCTTTCTAAGTAATACCAGTATCCCGTTGTTTGTTGCTGGGTAACACCAATATCCCGCTGTTAGTCGTAAGGTAACACCAATATCCCGTTGTTTCTTTCTAGGTAACACCAGTATCCCGTTGTTTGTTGCTGGGTAACACCAGTATCTCGTTGTTTATTGCTGGGTAACACCAGTATCTCGTTGTTTGTTGCTGGGTAACACCAGTATCTCGTTGTTTATAGCTCGGTAACACCAGTATCCCGTTGTTTGTTGCTGGGTAACACCAGTATCTCGTTGTTTGTTGCTGGGTAACACCAGTATCCCGTTGTTTGTTGCTGGGTAACACCAGTATCTCGTTGTTTATTGCTGGGTAACACCAGTATCTCGTTGTTTGTTGCTGGGTAACACCAGTATCTCGTTGTTTATAGCTCGGTAACACCAGTATCCCGTTGTTTGTTGCTGGGTAACACCAGTATCTCGTTGTTTATTGCTGGGTAACACCAGTATCTCGTTGTTTGTTGCTATGTAACACCAGTATCCCATTGTAAGTTGTTAGGTAACACCAATATCCCGTTGTTTGTTTCTAGGTAATACCAGTATCCCATTGTTTGTTGCCGGGTAACACCGGTATCCCGTTGTTTGTTGCTATGTGACACCAGTATCCCGTTGTTTGTTGCTGGGTAACATCAGTATCCCGTTGCAAGTTGTTAGGTAACAACAATATCATGTTGTTAGTTGCAAGGTAAAACCAGTATCGCATTGTAATTAAAGTTTCTAGATAACATAATGTCCCCGTTGTTAGTTGCTAGGTAACACCAATATCACGTTGTAAATTACTAGATTACATAGTGTCCCCGTTGTTTGTTGCTGGGTAACACCAGTATCCCGTTGTTTGTTTCTAGGTAACACCAATATCCCGTTGTTTGTTGCTAGGTAACACCAATATCCCGCTGTTTGTCGGTAGGTAACACCAGTATCCTGTTGTTTGATGCTACATGTAGGTTACACCAATATCCCGCTGTTTGTTGCTAGGTAACATCAGTATCCCGTTGTTTGTTGCTAGGTTACACTTGTATTCTGTTTTCAGTTGTAAGGTAACACCATCTTCTCAATAACAGATACATTATTTCAACCGAATTTATAAAAAAACCCATTATATAACATTTGTTTTGATAATTTATTGTATCATGTTTATTGTTGAATGTTAATTTCAAAATGTTAATTGTGTAATAATGATCATTTGGAATCTATGATCATTGTGTTAAAATCGTCATTCCGTATTAAAAAATACTACAGATTTCAATTACATCTTAGCGTCATTAAGTAAAGTAGTCCAGAGTCTGCGGTCATTTGTATGGAGCTTCCTTTGCTTGATATAACACCAAAGATAGGAATATAATGTTTTATGAAAACTGTAGAAATATCAGTATTTTTATCTTTATTCTCCGATAATTATCACTGTGAATCCCAGAAACTCCATATTTTGTTTTCATTTTATACAACTAAGAAAATTGTGTCATTATGCTAATGAGGAATATGCAGTAGCCAATAAATTTAACCTTGTTCTGTCGATACCACCAAGACAAAGTAGTCAATGAGTGTAACCCTTGTTGTCACTTGCCGATACCATCAGGAGAAAGTAGTCATTTGACGTTTCCCTTGGTTGTCATCAGAACAAAGTAGACAATAGATGTAAATCTAGGTCTCTCACACTTTGGGAGTTTTGAACACATAACATGGATTCTGTCTCCGACTGTAGTGATGGTAACGGCTCTTAAAGGTTGTCTGTTAAAACTGGGGAGCTGTTCCGTTAAATATCTGTTATGTGTACATCAAAGTTTTGTACTGAAGCCTGTATCGTACAGGCTTCCAATTCAATGGATATATCACTGGTGTGATGTGCTCTCTCTCGTTCGAGTACGAGTCACGTAACTAGACGTGCTACAGTGTTCTGGACTCTCTGCAGACGGCTAGTTAGTGTGTCAGTTCTACCACAGAGCATAATTTTAATTTTAACAATATCTCTTTGAACCGACTAAAATACATCAACAATCGACAAAACTGGGCTATCTTGGCATTAGGGGCAGGATGGTGCCAAGTGCATTGGTTTCCATATCAATTTAAACAATCGCACTACATTGACCCATTAACAAGTAAATATTGATCTTGTTTTCTTAATAGACGAGCATACCTTGTCAATTTTTCAACAATTTTATTACGCGAGCATTAACAAATGGAATAAACGACACATTTGTTTTAATTCAAATTAATACCAAATTAAATTTAAATAACATTTAATGGATATTGGTTTAGTTATTGATCAAAAATGAATTTTCTGTGATGTTATTAAGATTAAAATCAGATTTGTACTTTACCGATACTATCATTGTTGACATCTCGTTAGAGGTATAAAATTTATCCGTCATATCGTGACGATCTGAATGCCCGTTCGTTCAGCTTGTGACGGGAGTTCATTCACGATCAGTGGCTGAGGACGAAACAGCTATACTGAAAACAAAGAACGGTGTCAACTTTAAACGTAGATTTGTTTACTAACAGTTGAGCCAGTTATCGGCCTTTAGACGTCAGTAAGCGGGTATATTCATCCCTCTGATAGTTCGGAAATTATAATATCTGACGTCACAGAGGAGTCGTATACTATGATGAAGTCAATCTCGCCGAAAATCCACTTAATCAAATTTTCATATCCCTGTCACGTAACCATAGCTCCAATATTATGCAATTGAAATCGATTTTAAAGAAGTTGACATGCTCTTGATATTTCCTATATGTGTCCTTCCGTTGCATGTACTTTTACAAAAACAAGCCCCACATACACATAGTTATATTCTATTACTAATACACAGCGTTCGGCGTGCGTGCCATTAGCCGGACCATCCGGAGGGAACAGCTATTCAAAAACAACTCTTGAACGGACAGTAATACAGTAGAAGTGCATGTTAGAATAGTGGATTCAGCGCCAGGCAGGGTGCATATAACGGTGCATAATGGCATAATTTGCTGGAAAAAGTAGTGAGCATTAACGGCGGAAATTGATTTGACTAATTGTCTGTTAAACCACTCACAATAAGGAAGGTAGGTCGATAGGGGTTAATTTGAATACCCAAGGCATACACAGAGCGCATCGACTACGTAACTTCATAAAAACCCATAATACAAACTCAGATCACGTAAACCCATATTTGTATTTATATATATAAATGTTTGGAGAATTCGTCTTCGATGAAAAGCTTGACAGGTACGTGCTTGATCTGCTGAAGAAGTAATTAACGCACCTGCTCAGACAAACGTTTGTTCAACGTCATCAGTGTTGGATCAAGGGACCTATCCGTGGAGTTTGCTTTGGTTTGGTTTAACCGCGGTAGTGTACCTGTATTGGTGTTCTATACGGTTAAATATGGGAAAATTATCCCAGTGTCTCTGCCTCTGTCATTCTCGAAATTACTTAGCGATACGCTCATTTACGTTCTCTGCACCCCCGGAATATATGTCATGATGAAATCAAAGGCACTCTGTTAACTACACAAATGTATATTACTTATTTGACGTAAAACAAAAACTGCCAAATCGCTAGACCGACACCTGACCTTTGGGGATTATAAAGGAGCGACATTCTACTTCAAAGCCAGTTACGCTGCTATGCAAATCAAATATTATCTACAATGTGGCGCTCACAGAACCTTCGATCTCGTCAAGACATATTCCAGAGGTGCAAAGAAAATAAGTGAATGCAACCGTTGGCATTTTGAGAATGCACCACTGAATCTTGACGTCAAAGTTGAAATGTTTGGATGAACAGTCTTTAACATGAATACCTCTGTTTTAGTTTATTCACACGGTGATCAGTGATATCTTTTACATACAAACTAGGGGGAAAGGTATGCTCCCCCAACCTGCGGTATTACATGTAGTATGTCGGAGTTTCCTTCAGTATTTAAGAGATTTCTCCCAATACCATGATTTCCGTGACAGATGTCGGCTGATGTAAAACAAATTTACAACGCAGGGTTTCCAGAAATGAAGGTCGCCAACATGATCTCATTTTAAAGTATATTCTGTATTCTACTTTCTTATGTAATATGAAGGTCGGTGTTTTTGTTGCTTATATGTGTGGCCTGTTGTTTTGTGTCACTACCCCGGTTCTTGTTTTGAGGACGTGACTTAACTTCACTTAAGATTTTCCATAGCAAATCATGAACTGTAGCAAAGAAAATAAATCCTTAACAAGTTTGAACGTAACTCTGATTATGTTTTCCAAAAGAAAAAAGTCAAGTTAAGGAAGTTTGCGGATGATCAAGGAACTGGGGCCTGATAGCCAACGGATAGTTAATGTACAGTGTGCGCTTCGTGGTCTACATGAAAGATGTCACGTTGCCTTCATCTGTCCATGAATGCAACGAGATTTCGGTATCCAGATAACCCTTTCATAATCCCAATATCAAAACTCGCTCCGAGAAAGACTTCATGCTTCCGTTAGATGAGGGTTTTATGCTTGCAATTGTTGCTTTTAAAAGAGAAAAACATCGCGCTATTTATAGTAATCGAGCAGAGCCTCAAAGTCATACTGACGAGTTCATAATAAATATCAACACATTTCCTAGAACATTTTAACGTAAATCGAAATTTAGCAATTTGTTAGCTCTTCTAACCTTACCAAAGCTTACGGGTCGCCATTTTCGATTATCAATTACATCCGTTTGGTCGCCATCTAATTATGATGGCGGTCGCTTCTAGCTACATTTGTATAGCAGACGAGGTGAGACAAGTATGGAATTTGTTGAAACTCGTAAGCTATGGCAATTAAGTGGAGCAATCCAATTGTTAAAATTTCGATCTGTTTGACATGGGAAAGCGTTGATGTATATTGGAAACACGGCTATCAACTAGGATGGATTCTCACGCCTGCTTATAGAAACGTGTTTCTCTCTAACTGCTATGGGTATAGAAACCAGCAGTCACTTGATACTGATACTGAACGCTGCAATGTAGTATAAGAATGTTTTCATGAGTATTCTGTCGATATAAGGAGAGCCATTGTAAAATGGATGCTGTAACAGAAATGCAAGATTTCAACTATATACCGTGCTGTATATGACTTAGATGTCCTTCTTATGATAACATCTCCCTCAATACGTCATACTTTCAATCCCTTTGTTTTGAACATGTAATAGGGAAACATGATCATTTGTTTCCCCGCGATTCAACTTGTGATACATGATTGATCGAGAGGAAACAAACAGTCATGCTTCCTGACTGCAAATGCAATACATGTTTCATTACACACATCCCCCCCCCCCCCCCCCCACCCCCACCCCCACCCCCACACAAAAACAAACAAACAACAACACCCACCAACAATAACACAACAGTCAACATGATCATAATAACTCATAGGTATATGTTATTGTACTGAAGAAATGAGGTGATAGAGATTTAACAAAGGTTCCAAGAGGGATATTAGATCGAATGAGGATATTGGATCCGGAGAGGGCGACACAGTGTTTGTCACCAGGTCATTCGATTCATTAAAACAAACCACATCCGCTGTTATAGGTATACTTTTTTCCCCATCCAACTTCACTAAGAAGCNTATTACTACTAAAGTACTGCCAATAGCAGCTTCATCTTATGAGACTATAACTGAAGTTGGTCTTTGCACCTCCGAGCGACTTAACAGTGTCACTACCGAACTTATCGGTATCTTCTGCTTTGATCCCTAACACCAGCTGCCTGTCTCAAGTGTCTGTGAGATCAACAAACAATTTTACGCCTGGATTTTTCACCAATTCAACCTTCTCCGGTTGCACGATCAACATCAACAACATGCCGGACCGCAAATATAACTCTGACCTGATTACTGCAGGCTTCCGTTGAGTGCGTTCGCCGGATATAGGTCGCAATAAAATCGGAAAATGTTTTACGAAACTTGAATAGTTACTTACAAAATGTCATTTGTTAATATTTATGAATCGAGAATATGATATATATATAAATCAAAATCAAATGAATTATGAACAAAAGTTGCGGAGTCTTTTCAATTTTGTATGGGAAATAGCGCATGACGTCAGCTGTTATCTTTGTGCCGTTCTAGATACTGACCTGACCTGACGGTAATAAGCGGGAAATTTGAAATTTGGAAAAGACATAATTTTTTTTTTGCGAATTCTCATTATGGAAATATAAATATAAGCAATAAACTGCATAGATGTGGCAGACCAACTGGTATAACTGTTGGTCTGCCACATCTATGCAGTTTATTGCTTAAATATACATTCAAAATAAGGTCGAAAAAAACAAACAACATAAAATCATTTTTTGATTGGAAAACATTCACATGAAATAATTCTTGGCGCTAAACTTTCAAAACAACTCATTGAGTTGGAAGGTTTATTGAAAGGCCTGAAAAACAACCTAATGAGTTGGAAGGTTTATTAAAAGACCTGAAAAACAACATAATGAGTTGAAAGGTTTATTGAAAGGCATGAAAAACAACCTAATGAGTTGGAAGGTTTATTAAAAGACCTGAAAAACAACATAATGAGTTGGAAGGTTTATTGAGATGCCTGTTAAACAACAAAATGAGTTGGGAGGTTTATTGAGAGGCATGAAAAACAATGTAATGAGTTTGAAGGTTTATTGAAAGGCCTGAAAAACAACCTAATGAGTTGGAAGGTTTATTGAGAGGCATGAAAAACAATGTAATGAGTTGGAAGGTTTATTGAAAGGCCTGAAAAAACAAATAAATGAGTTGGAAGGTTTATTGAAAGGCATGAAAAACAATGTAATGAGTTTGAAGGTTTATTGAAAGGCATGAAAAAACACATAATGAGTTGGAAGGTTTATTGAGAGGCATGAAAAACAACAAGGCAATGCCGGAGTGTCAACAAAATTATAATTCGAACTCATAATCGATAAAACTAGCGCAAAATATGGACAAAGCAAAGATTTAAATTGTAACTCTTGAACAAAATAAAAGGATATGAAGACCAGGTGTCCCTGAGGGGTAAGCGAGTTTTGCTTCATCGACAACATTCGCCATTTTAATCTTGGTCGAATTCAAGTAGTGTCATCGATGACTGTGGTAGTGACAACAAAACCACAAGGCACACTTTTGAGCATAAAACAAACTCAGAAAATTCATATCACACAACGACAATGTATTTAGGCAGACACCCTTGGCGAAAACGCATTACTAATGTTGACAATTTCAGAACGAGAAATACATTTGAATGAAAAGAATACTAAGTAATTGTAAGCTGAGTTTGATTTAGATGTGGAATCGTTCAAGGAGTTTTTCGCTCCTTTGCACTGAAATGTGATGTGCTGAAACATCGTTTTAATCGAGTACTGATAGAAAACTCTCGAAGACCTGTTTCGGGTTACGAAGTTTTATAACAGTAAAATGTGATTGTGATGGTGTTGGGGATACAGTATCCGTAAAAAAGAGTTTCAAGTGACGAGAAAAAGCTGGTGAATATAAAGTGTAAGCGTAAATCCTATTTGCTGACTGGTATTAGTTTATGTGCTCTTTAGGAGAACAATTACCGTATACTTGCACATACTTATATTCCGTGTATATAAGAGTGGATACGAAATACGACCCTTTATCGGATTTGTGTCAGTCTCACCTGTGTGGTTTGTATGCTTCAATCAGCGTCCGTATCTCCTTAATCCTCATTATCCAGTAAACTGTTATAGACGTTCTCATGTCGCACTTCAGTAACGCGACGAAACGAGTGATAACGTGTCCATGGCCTCTTTATGTCATTAAGGCTAGATGGAAAACTATGCCAGATTTACTCTTTAAATTATACGTTAAAGGAAAATTCTGGGGTTTATTAATCACTCCGTGCGCCATTTATTAGATTTATCAGGACTCTGTGATCCCCTCATCTCCCTTGACGGTTGCTTCCTTTTAGCGAACTATTAGCTTGATGGGAGCTAAACGTGTGCGCGAGGTCCCGTGCGCCATTTAAACACACTCGCTTGTATACTACCACTAAACGAGCCTCTCAAACATTCAATACGGAGGCAAAGGTGCCTAGGAAACTGTATTTAGGGAGGGGGAGAAGGATCGAAAATGCTTGTCCAGACATAACGCTTCCAAATGTACGCTTGCTAATGAGTAATATATTTGGTTTAAGACTGAGCCATGTTCTTTAAATGTGGCAAACTACCGACCCCGAAACAAACTAACTAAATACTCAAGAGAATAAAATCGGTACGGAAAACATATCTGTTTTAAATGTTTAGTCACACTTGGAAAGGCGCAATTGATTTTGTAAAGCACGTCATCGCACGTGGGAATTACTTAGCAATAGGAAGTAGCAAACACGACATCGGAGACGGAAGTGGGGCAAGCTAGACTGCAAGCGATGTAATTGTAAAACAATTCGGGCAATCAGACATTACTGTAAATACAATTTTAGAACGTCCATCTGTCATTAGGGTATGTCCCGATTCACGACGTTCAAACATTTTCAAGAAGGCTTTGTTTAATAAAAATGTTTATTGTTCAGCTTTTTGTTTTTATTGATTGATCAATTAATTAATTAGTTGGTTGGTAGGTGTTGCAATGATCATTAGAAGTACAAAGTAAAGAAAGTCGATGCAGAAAGATAACCAAACAAGGCAAACATTTACAGCACATCCGCCATTTCTTTCGTACAGGACTGATTAGTAGAAACGGATATAAAATATGAAATAATTTCTAACGTGTTCGACAATATTTGTAGAAATACAGCAAGGGGTGGGGTAAAGATGCTTAAATAACCCTTTAAGACCTTATAAACTTTTAGCTTCAACAAAAATTATAAAAAATCACCTAATATTTCATATAAACCATGTAAGAATGATATCCAGTTAAAATTATTATTAACATTAAATTATTTATGGCCCATTAACACAGAAGAGGTCACTAGGGCAAATACTTTGTCAATAAAAACATGTAAAATTACACTGATAATGGTTGTTGTCAACTTTGAAGACCGGCTGTCAACCATATTGTAACTTAAAATGAAGTATAACCACATCATAAATATAAACACTACCTATTATGGAGACCGGAAGCACCATTTTTCTTAATAAGACACCAGCTTAAAATGGCGTAAGCGTTTTACCTTAATGTTATACTTAACTTAAGTCATCATGACTTTGATATAAACAGAATACCACAGTTAATCATGGTTTTGAAAGCGCCGTTTTCGGAACCAGTGGCTTAACACTAACACATCTTTGCAATAAAGAACCGGAGTTCCATTTTTCACGGGAACACAGCTATCTGAAAGTATTTTAATGATGTACGCGTGAAGTCAGTTCCATAAAACCATTAAAGCTCTTATACATATAACTAATGATATGAATCTTGTTTGATGCTTCGTCACAGCAACAAACATATTATTAAAAGAAAACATGAATCTTAAGAATTGAGAACCTGTGCATTTTCCCCGTTTTTTGTTTTTAGGAATTTTTACGGGTTTGAACAAGACTTTGTTTTTATAAATTTAATTTATTTTACAACAATTATGAAACAAGTCATTGCAACTTGTATTAATCACGCTTGTTGGCCCGGATGTTAGCACGCGCGGGGTCTTAATTTGGGAGGAAATCGGAATCCCCGGAGAAAACCCACGTGGTCGGGCAGGCGACGTTAACCTTTTCAAGTCCAATTGGGGAATAGAACCCCGGCCGCCATGATGAAAGACGAGCGTGTTATTCACTGCGCCACCCGACCACCAAAGATGTTGTACTACCGGCATTTCTCGATGCCACAATTTTGAACATTTCTTAATTCAGTAGCACTCTCAAACGTTTATTTCATAACTTCCCTCTAATTTTATTTTCATGGCTACTTATTCATCACTTTCCAGATACGAGCTTTATTATCATCGTTTATGGCAATACTGTATTGTACAGAAAATACACCCTACAATACAATATTGTCCAACAAGATCAAACAATTATGAATTTCATGCTTGGTCTGTGTTATGCTTTACACCCTATTAGCAGCAATGGTCATTTAAGGACGAGCCAGGTTTTGGTGGTGTAGGAAAGGCCGCGACCGCCTCCTGCCTTCCCCTGTATTTTTAAATATGCTTGGCAGACTATGCCATACCATATTTTAACTGGAGCACCTTGGACTTTAGTACAATTCCCGTTCTGAAGTAGCATCAATTGCAGACGTCAACTATGGTTAATACTTCCTTGTGCGAAGGTGAGATCACACGAGAGAAAACAAAATGCTCCTCGAATTCGGATTTAGGTGTGTTACAGAGCTTATACTTTCTTGATACTCCGAGGGAAAAGTCTGCTTTGCGAGAATTGAATTTTGAGCGTCAATTCTGCACTGTAAACCTTCATCACAAGAGAGGTTTTGATGTAAAAAATGCACTAGTAAACGTTGGTGACATTCACACTTTTTCATCCCACAGGGGGCTTTACCGACAGTAACAAAATTTTAAGGAAATCTTGCACTGATTAGCATTTCATGGACACCGATCTTTAGCTCATTAACGCACGGTATAACGTCGTTAGAAGCTATAGTCAGACAACTTAAAAATGGGTAGTTCTACAAACTACATCAGTCAGACCTGTCAAAATGGTGTAGATATACCGGTGCAAACGTCAGACGTCAGACCTATCAACATGGTGAAGTTATACCGGTATCGACCTCAGACGTCAGACCTGTCAACATGGTGTAGTTATACAGGTACAGGCCTCAGACGTCAGACCTGTCCACATGGTGAAGTTATACCGGTACAAACCTCAGACTTCAGACCTGTAAACACGGTACAGTTATACCGGTAAAAACGTCAGCCGTCATACCTGTCAACATGGTGAAGTTATACCGGTACAAACCTCGGACTTCAGACCTGTAAACACGGTACAGTTATACCGGTAAAAACGGCAGACGTCATACCTGTCAACATGGTGAAGTTATACCGGTACAAACCTAAGACTTCAGACCTGTAAACACGGTACAGTTAAACCAGAACAAACGTCTGACGTCAGACCTGTCAACATGATGAAGTTATACCGGTACAAACCTCAGACTTCAGACCTGTAAACACGGTACAGTTATACCGGTACAAACGTCAGACGTCAGACCTGTCAACATGATGAAGTTTTACCGGTACAAACCTCAGACTTCAGACCTGTAAACACGGTACAGTTATACCGGTACAAACGTCAGACGTCAGACCTGTCAACATGATGAAGTTTTACCGTTACAAACCTCAGACTTCAGACCTGTAAACACGGGACAGTTATACCGGTAAAAACGTCAGACGTCATACCTGTCAACATGGTGAAGTTATACCGGTACAAACGTCAGACTTCAGACCTGTAAAAACGGTACAGTTATACCGGTACAAACGTCAGACGTCAGACCTGTCAACATGGTGTAGTTATACCGGTACAAACCTCAGACTTCAGACATGTCAACATGATGAAGTTATACCGGTACAAACCTCGGACTTCAGACCTGTAAACACGGTACAGTTATACCGGTACAAACGTAAGACTTCAGACCTGTAAAAAGGGAACAGTTATACCGGAACAAACGTCAGACGTCAGACCTGTAAAAACGGTACAGTTATTCCGGTACAAACGTCAGACGTAAGACCTGTCAACATGGTGTTGTTATACCGGTACAGACCTCAGACGTCAGACCTGTCAACATGGTGTTGTTATACCGGTACAGACCTAAGACGTCAGACCTGTCAACAGTGTGTAGGTATACCTGTTCAGACCTCAGAGGACATACCTGTCCACATGGTGTAGTTATACCTGTACAGACCTCAGACGTCAGACCTGTCAACATGGTGTAGTTATACCGGTACAGACCTCAGACGTCAGACCTGTCAACATGGTGCAGTTATACCCGTACAAACCTCAGACGTCAGACCTGTCAACATGGTGTAGTTATACCGGTACAGACCTCAGACGTCAGCCCTGTCAACATGGTGTAGTTATACCGGTACAGACCTCAGCCGTCAACCTGTCAACATGGTGTAGTTATACCGGTACAGACCTCAGACATCAGACCTGTCAACATGGTGTAGTTATACCGGTACAGACTTCAGACCTGTCAACATGGTGTAGTAATACCGGTACAGACCTCAGACGTCAGACCTGTCAACATGGTGTAGTTATACCGGTACAGACCTCAGACGTCAGACCTGTCAACATTGTGTAGTTATACCGGTACAGACCTCAGACGTCAGACCTGTCAACATTGTGTAGTTATACCGGTACAGACCTCAGACGTCAACCTGTCAACATGGTGTAGTTATACGGGTACAAACGTCAGACGTTAGACCTGTCAACATGGTGTAGAAGACCTGTCAACATGGTGTAGTTATACCGGTACAGACTTCAGACCTGTCAACATGGTGTAGTTATACCGGTACAGAGATCAGACGTCAGACCTGTCAACATGGTGTAGTTATACCGGTACAAACCTCAGACGTCAGACCTGTCAACATGGTGTTGTTATACCGGTACAAACCTCAGACTTCAGACATGTCAACATGGTGTGTTATACCTGAACATGTTATAACTACCTTTTCTATTCCTTTGTTGTATACTTATAATATACGGTGCATGCATGGTTTCTCTTAGATACTTTAGAAAACAAATGTCATACCCGGAGCTATTTCTTTCTCCCCAGTACCATATCTGTGAAAACCAGTAATTTTGAAATCCTTACAAAAAAAATCCCTATTGTATTCCCACTAAAATAACTTCGGCAACACTCTTGGGCATGCTGCCAAAACCGATGTCACGCGTTTGGTATTGAAAGTCTAGACTATAAACCACATGAATAGAGGACTGTTGGGATAGCGCTGATGAATATCATGTTGATATTATACCTTAAAGACTTATCAATAGCAATCTGTATTGTTTTTGTGAGAAGAAACAAAGAAGAATAAGAAGAAGGAAAAAGAGAATAAAAGTAAGAAAGAAAATAGCCCCATGAAAACTTAATCAATTAATGAAGTATATTTCAGTTTTCAGTAAGAATATTTAACCTCTTAAATCAGGGTTATTTGCAACAAATTGAGATTGTTTTGCATTGAAATATACCCGTCTGTATTCATCGTTTTCAATCGTTGTTGTCTGAAACCTTAAATTTAAAGATTTACTTAGCGAGCGGAAATTCCGAAAAATTTCCATACACATCGCCTCGAGCATTAGAATTTTACGAGATATGCAACACTATTGATCAAATACAAAATGTTGAGGTGGTTTTAAGTGTCAGCCGCGGGTGATACGCGTTTATCGTGGCATCCTTAGCAACAGACATCGACGACAGATCAATTATACGTATCGGGAGACAACTCAGCGGATTATACCGGAAGTCAACATACTGATTTACCGGATCAACTTCCGGCAATGCGCGACGTGTTTCTGCCACAACGCCATTCATTATGGAAATAAAATAGTTAGAGTTGTAGGTTTTGTCGCTTTTTGTGGAGGTTTATTTGCTGTTTATGCCATGTTATATATACAATTAGGAGCCAGTTTATACATTGGTTGTGCATATGCGACACATATTCCATTGTATTCAAATTCAAAGCATTTGTGCACGATGATTCAACGAGAAGTAATTAGAATACCGTGTCACCGAACTTATATTTTAAAAATATGAATGCTACTTGACCAATAATAAAAAAAGAGAATCTACAAATATATACATTTAAGAATACTCTGGTTCATTTCGTTTCTCATGCGAATTTTCAAACTCATCATATCTGACGAAGTTAGTTTAAAATGAAATAAAATAGGATATTGTGTTCACTGTTGACCGCCTGTAGATGCATGTTTTTTTGGCTAATGTTCAGAAAAAATGTCGATCTGTGTGATATGTACCGTATATTTGACGCAGCGAAATACACTGAGGAAATACAGATGTCCATTTGTTGATATTAAACCGCCATATTGAATTATTATCGTAAGTACTCAACCTGCAGAATAAGCATACAATACACTAGATACACCCCCTCCCCACCAAAAAAACGCACATATATATACATGGACTAGGAAAATGAACCTGATCGATAGAGTCGTAATCTCTTTGACCATGACATCAAAGGACGAACGGCGTATGTTTATTTCATGATCGTTTTCTGATATAATTGTACATAAGATCCAATAACACTAGCCAGTGTACCCTTGTGAGTTCTGTGGTCTTGCCCTTTCTATAGAGTATTGCTCTCTAAGCGACCAAACATGTAAAATGCCGGTTATAGTTGTGGCTCTACGGGGACACTTGTACCCTTGATCTGCATAGAAATAATTACGAACTAATCTCTTTCTTATCTTTCATCCCACGAGAGCATATTTATAAGCATTTTTGTTTCTTTGAACCTCTCACGCTTATAATAGAAACCATTTAAATGTACATTTTTTGTTGGCAGTTGAAGGGGATGGTCTTCTTGGTCTCGGGCCTTCGTGTCTGTCTTAATTATGTAGGTATCTGCGCTGTTATATCCACTGCAAAAAAACCAATACTATACGCTTAGAATACAAGATAAAAAGTACAATGTACTTGATAAATAGTTGCGGTAACGTTTTTCAATGTCTGGACTATCGTAGAGAAAAAAAAAGTGCTTGTCAAATACTGATGTACTTTCTTAAATAGTCAATATTTTTATATATTTTTTTTATTGTTGATGTTTACATGCATTGATGATTGATGCCAATGTTATCGAAATATCCCCCTACAAGTAAAACTGGCTACTCGAAATATCCCCCTACAAGTAAAACTGGCTACTCGAAATTGGTGATCGCATTACTATCACATCTTGCGAAATGTATACTTGTGCAGAACGCTGTGAGTAAAAACACGACCTTAATGCTTGTACAATGTGTACCTGTATACAAATATGGATCATTATTTTTCAAACTATGAATTAATTTATTATTCCGATTGATGATTATCGCCTGACCCAATCGGTAACCATACATGTATAAGTTAACGTAATCCTAGTCCAAATGTCTGTTTCATCATTTGGTAAAACAGTAAAAAACCGAATGGAACGATGAAATACGCTTTTCTTTGTTATAAATATCGAAATGCATTTTGACATTTAAGATTAGTTTCAGCATGTCGTATTTCAAACCTCAAATGTATTGTTGGGCTTATTTATAGAAAGATCAAAAGGAAATATAATAATTTTGGAGTTGAATGAATGACGAACGACCATACAAATGTAATTGATGGTAAATCTAAAGAACGTTATACCGTTGATTTCGTGGGTGCTCTTCATCCACGAATCCATATGCCCGCGTAGTAATTTTGACTTTAATCTAATATCAATATGTATGGTTACTCGTAACCCACGAATTCATGTACATTTGTACCCTCGAAATGGTGTTTTGTTTTCGGGAAAACACGAAATTTGCGCCCCGCGAAAATTTTTGATTTTACAGTAATATTAATAGTAACCCACTATCAATGAGTCTGTATGTCAAACACGACGATTTTAGAATAACTACCTTTCCTAATTTGTAGCATTCCGGCCTCTCATGCTTATTAAGTCTCCATGCTGAAGATGACTTACTTCTCTGGAGTCTGTGCCAAGTACAAATGTACGAAGATTTCCCGAGTGGCCGTCAACACGTCGGACATGTTGTCTGTCTCTCTAACGTCCAAACAAGGATCTACAAACTAGTATTGAAATGGAAGTGTACTTACCTAGTTTAATAACATGTTTAAAAAGATGTTTGAAGTAAATTAAAACAGCTCAATTGAATATTGCTTAACTAAAAGACAAATAGGGACATACTAAGAAAGCCATTTTAGATACCACGGTCCCCCGGTAATACATGGTAAAACGACGAAACGGAAACCCACGAGGGCGTTTAAATGTCTTTCCATGCCTGTCCTACATGTTCATCTGGTATATTAGTATCCATTATGGTAACGGGGGCAGCTAAAGGATCTATTGTATTTCAAATTATATTCTGGGTAATAGGTTTAAACGGTGATAAAAATGCGGCAAGACTCGTGACTAATGAAATAACTATATCACTCACACAGTCAGCTTGCTCCTGCTCCTAGAGACAGTAGCAATATTGTTCTAACATCGTCAGCTTCCTCTTCGAAGGTGGATGTTTCTGTTGGTGTAAATCTTAGATGCGAGGTTTCAAAAATCTTGATTTTGAATAGTGGTACCGTTCACAATATCCACATTTAACTAAATATTTGATATGAAATTAACCGCGACACCATATACGAACACAGTCTGCATGAGCTCCCTTCTACAGGCCACAACACCATTGTACTAACACAGTAAACTTCCCCCTACAAACCACGACATCATTGTACTAACAGTCAGCTTCCTCCACGACATCATTGTACTAACACAGTCAGCTTCCCCCTACAAACCACGACACTATTGTACTAACACAGTCAGCTTCCTCCTACAGACAACGACATCATTTTACTAACACAGTCAGCTTCCTCCTACAGACCACGATACCATTGTACAAAGAGTCAACTTCCTCCTACAGACCACGATACCATTGTACAAACAGTCAGCTTACCCCTACAGACCACGATACCATTGTAGTAACACAGTCAGCTTCCTCCTACAGACCACAACACCATTGTACTAACAGTCAGCTTCCTCCTACAGACCACAACATCATTGTACTAACACAGTCAGCGTCCTCCTACAGACCACGACATCATTGTACAAACACAGTCAGCTTCCCCCTACAGACCACGACACCATTGAACTAACACAGTCAGCTCCCCCCTACAGACCACGACACCATTGTACTAACGCAGTCAGCTTCCCCTACAGACCACGATACCATTTCACTAACACAGTCAGCTTCTCCCTACAGACCACGACACCATTGTGCTCACACAGTCAGCCTCCTCCTACAGACCACAACACCATTGTGCTAACACAGTCAGCTTCCTCCTACAGACCACAACACCATTGTACTAACGCAGTCAGCCTCCTCCTACAGACCACAACGCCATTGTACTAACACAGTCAGCTTCCTCCTACATACCACAACACCATTGTACTAACACAGTCAGCTTCCTCCTACATACCACATCACCATTGTACTAACACCGTATGCTTCCTCCTACAGACCACAACACCATTTCGCTAACACAGTCAGCTTCCTCCTACAGATCAGAACATCATTGTACTAATACAGTCAGCTTCCTCTTGAAGGCCACTTCAGCATTGTACTAACACCGTCAGCTTCCTCCTACATACCACGACACCATTGTACTAAGACAGTCCGCTTCCTCCTACAGACCACAACACCATTGTGCTAACACAGTCAGCCTCCTCCTACAGACCATGACATCATAGTACTAACACAGTCAACTTCCTCCTACAGACCAAAACACCATTGTGCTAACACAGTCAGCTTCCTCCTATAGACCACAACACCATTGTGCTAACACAGTCAGCCTCCTCCTACAGACCACAACACCATTGTACTAACACAGTCAGCTTCCTCCCACAGACCACAACACCATTGTACTAACACAGTCAGCCTCCTCCTACAGACCACAACACCATTCTGCTAACACAGTCAGCTTCCTCCTACAGATCAGAACACCATTGCACTAATACAGTCAGCTTCCTTGTGAAGGCCACATCACCATTGTAGTAACCCCGTCAGCTTCCTCCTACATACCACGACACCATTGTACTAAGACAGTCCGCATCCTCCTACAGACAACAACACCATTGTACTATCAGTCAGCTTCCTCGCACAAACCGCGACACCATTGTAATTACACAGTCAGCTTCCTCCTACCGACCACAACACCATTTTGCTAAAACAGTCAACTTCCTCCTACAGACCACGTCATCATTGTACTAACACAGTTAGTTTCCCCCCTACAGACCACGACACCATTGTGCTAACACAGTCAGCTTCCTCCTACAGACCACAACACCATTGTACTAACACAGTCAGCTTCCTCCTACAGACAACAACACCATCGTACTAACACAATCATCTTCCTCCTAAAGACCACAACACCATTGTACCAACAATCAGCTTCCTCCTACAGACCATGACACCATTGTACTAACACAGCTAGCTTTCTCCTACAGATCAAAACACCATTGTACTAACACAGTCAGCTTTCTCATACAGACCAAAACACCATTGTGCTAACACAGTCATCTTCCTCCTGCAGACCACAACACCTTTGTACTAACACAGTCAGCTTCCCCCTACAGACAACGACACCATTGTACTAACACAGTCAGCTTCCTCCTACAGACCACAACACCATCGTACTAACACAATCATCTTCCTCCTAAAGACCACGACACCATTGTACCAACAATCAGCTTCCTCCTACAGACCATGACACCATTGTACTACACAGCTAGCTTCCTCCTACAGATCAAAACACCATTGTACCAACACAGTCAGCTTTCTCATACAGACCAAAACACCATTGTGCTAACACAGTCAGCTTCCTCCTACAGACCACAACACCATTGTACTAACACAGTCCGCTTCCTCCTACAGACAACAACACCATCGTACTAACACAGTCATCTTCCTCCTAAAGACCACAACACCATTGTACTAACACAGTCAGCCTCCTCCTACCGACCACGACACCATTGACTAACACAGTCAGCTGCCTCCTATAGATCAGAACCCCATTGTACTAACACAGTCAGCTTCCTCGTACCGGCCACGACACCATTGTACTAACTCAGTCGTCTTTCTCTTACAGACCACAACATCATTTTACTAACACAGTCAGCTTCCTCCTAAAGACCACAACACCATTGTACTAACACAGTCAGCTTCCTCCTACAGACCACAACACCATTGTACTAACACAGTCCGCTTCCTCCTACAGACAACAACACCATCGTACTAACACAGTCAGCTTTCTCCTACAGACCAAAACACCTTTGTGCTAACACAGTCAGCTTCCTCCTACATACCACAACACCATTGTACTAACACAGTCAGCCTCCTCCTACCGACCACGACACCATTGACTAACACAGTCAGCTGCCTCCTATAGATCAGAACACCATTGTACTAACACAGTCAGCTTCCTCGTACCGGCCACGACACCATTGTACTAACACAATCAGCTTCCTCCTACAGACCATGAAACTATTGTATGACACTATTGTAACAACACCGCCACCTTCCTCGTACTGCCCATAACGCCATTGTTCTAAGACAGCCTGCTTCATCTGACTGACCACAACACCATTGTACTAACAATCCGCTTCCTCCTATAGACCATGACACTCTTGTAACAACACCGCCACATTCCTCGTACTGCCCATAACACCATTGTTCTAAGACAGTCTGCTTCATCTTACTGACCACAACACCATTGTACTAACAATCAGCTTCCTCCTACAGACCACGATACCATTGTACTGACACAGCCAGCTTCCTCGTACAGACCATAACCCCATTGTACTAACACAGTCAGCTTCCTAATACAGACTACAACACCATTGTACTAACACAGTCAGATTCCTCGTACAGGCCACGACACCATTGTACTAACAGTCAGCTTCCTCGTACAGACAACGACACCATTGTACTAACACAGTCACCTCCTCCTACAGACCACGATACTAGAACACCATTGTTCTAACAGATTCCGCTGCATCCTACAGACCACGTGACCATTGTACTAACACAGCCAGCTTCCTCGAACTGACTAGAACACCATTGTTCTAACGGAGTCCGCTGCATCCTACAGACGACGATACCATTGTACTAACACAGACAGCTTCCTCGTACAGACCATGACCCAATTGTACTAACACAGTCAGCTTCCTCGTACAGACAACGATACCATTGTACCTCGCACAAACCGCGACACCATTGTAATTACACAGTCAGCTTCCTCCTACAGACATCAACACCATCGTACTAACACAGTCAGCTTTCTCCTACAGACCAAAACACCTTTGTGCTAACACAGTCAGCTTCCTCCTACAGACCATGACACTATCAGAACACCATTGTACTAACAATCAGCTTTCTCCTATAGACCATGACATTATTGTAACAACACCGCCACCTTTTCGTACTGCCCATAACACCATTGTTCTAAGACAGCCTGCTTCATCTGACTGACCTGCTAACACAGTCAGCTTCCTCCTACAGACCATGACACTATCAGAACACCATTGTACTAACAATCAGCTTTCTCCTATAGACCATGACATTATTGTAACAACACCGCCACCTTTTCGTACTGCCCATAACACCATTGTTCTAAGACAGTCTGCTTCATCTTACTCACCACAACACCATTGTACTAACAGAGCCAGCTTCCTCCTAGAGACCACAACACCATTGTCCTGACAGAGCCAGCTTCCTCCTATGTAATTACACAGTCAGCTTCCTCCTACAGACCATGACACCATTGTACTTACACAGTCTGCTTCATCTTACAGACCACGACACCATTGTACTAACACAATCAGCTTCCTCCTACAGACCACGACAACATTGTACTAACACAATCAGTTTCCTCCTACAGACCACGACAACATTGTACTAACACTTCCTCTTACAGACAACGATACCATTGTACCTCGCACAAACCGCGACACCATTGTAATTACACAGTCAGCGTCCTCCTACAGACCACAACACCATTGCACTAACACAGTCAGCCTCCTCCTAAAGATAAGAACACCATTGTACTAACACAGTCACCTCCTCCTACAGACCCCGACACTCGAACACCATTGTTCTAACAGAGTCCGCTGCATCCTACAGACCACGATACCATTGTACTAACACAGCCAGCTTCCTCGTACAGACCATGACCCCATTGTACTAACACAGTCAGCTTCCTCGTACAGACAACGATACCATTGTACTAACACAGTCAGCTTCCTCCTACAGACCACAACACCATTGTACTAACACAGACAGCCTCCTCCTACAGATCAGAACACCATAGTTCTAACACAGTCAGCTTCCTAATACAGACCACAATACCTTTGTACTAACACAGTCAGCTTCCTAATACAGACAACAACACCATCGTACTAACAATCAGCTTCCTCCTACACACCACTACTTCATAGTACTAACAATCAGCTTCCTCCTACAGATCAGAAACCATTTTGCTAACACAGTCAGCTTTCCCATACAGACCACAACACCATTGTGCTAACACAGTCAGCTTTCTCCTACAGACCACAACACCATTGTACTAACACAGACAGCCTCCTCCTACAGATCAGAACACCATAGTACTAACACAGTCAGCTTCCTCCTACAGACCATGAAACTATTGTAACATCACTGCCACCTGCCTCGTACTGACCATAACACCATTTTTCTAACACAGTCTGCTTCATCTTACAGACCACGACGCCATTGTACTAACACAGCCAGCTTCCTCCTACAGACAACAACACCATAGTTCTAACACAGCCAGCTTCCCCCTACGGACCACAACACCATTGTACTAACAATCAGCTTTCTCCTACAGACCATGACACTTTTGTAACATCACTGCCACCTTCCTCGTACTAAACATAACACCATTGTTCTAACACAGTCTGCTTCATCTTACAGACCACGACACCATTGTACTAACACAGCCAGCTTCCTACTACAGATCAAAACACCATTTACTAACACAGTCAGCTTTCCCATACAGACCACAACACCATTGTGCTTACACAGTCAGCTTCCTCCTACATATCAGAACACCATGGTACTAACACAGTCAGCTTCCAAATACTGACCACAATACCATCGTACTAACACAGTCAGCTTCCTCCTACAGACCACAACACCATTGTACTAACACAGTCAGCCTCCTCCTATATATCAGAACACCATTGTACTAACACAGTCAGCTTCCTCGTACAGGCCACGACACCATTGTACTAACACAGACATCTCCTCCTACAGACCACGATACCATTTTTCTAACACAGTCCGCTTCCTAATACAGACAACAACACCATTGTACTAACAGTCAGCTTCTTCCTACAGACCACAACACCATCTACTAACACAGTCAGCTTCCTCCTACAGACCACGACATCATTGAACTAACACAGTCAGCTTCCTCCTACAGACCACGACAACATTGTACTAACAATCAGCTTCCTCCTACAGACCATGACACTATTGTAACATCACTGCCACCTTCCTCGTACTAAATATAACACCATTGTTCTAACACAGTCTGCGTCATCTTACAGACCACGACACCATTGTACTAACACAGCCAGCTTCCCCCTACGGACCACAACACCATTGTACTAACACATTCAGCTTTCCCCTACAGACCACAACACCATTGTACTAACAATCAGCTTCCTCCTACAGACCATGACATTATTGTAACTTCACTGCCACCTTCCTCGTACTGACCATAACACCATTATTCTAACACAGTCTGCTTCATCTTACAGACCACGACACCATTGTACTAACACAGCCAGCTTCCTACTACA